>NW_002987049.1:0-21135 GCF_000006295.1 Pediculus humanus corporis | reverse complement strand
AATATAGAGCCAGTTTTCACTGCTTTAATCCACATGTAATATGTAAGAAGCATACAAAATATGGCAATCCCTTCATTATCGTATGAACCAGCAACAGAACGTGAAATGTAACCAGGAACAATGGAAATCATAGCTGAAGCAACTAATCCAGAAGATGTGTCCTGTAAAGTATTCATACATTTAACATCATAAATTCATAAATAATGAATTTTAATTTTTTTAATAAACTAGTAAATGTTTATCATTTAGCATTTAGTTCTGAATCAATGGAAAAACCAAATTTTTTTCATGTGATTTTTGTATTATTGAATACACTCTTGAAAAATGCTATAAATAAAACAACTTACCTTTAATTCTTTGGTAAGCAAATAAGTAACAATTGTGGTTAAACTTGAAAAAAATGGAGCCAGAAAAACACAGACATTTCTGATATCAATTGTTATGTTGAAAAATGACAGTAAATGATAAAGTGATGCAGAAGTAACCATGAGACCAGGATATATGGTGCCTCCTATAATTCTTCCTAGAGGATACCAAGCTCTATCATCAAACCAGTTGTGAAATTTATAGAAACCTTCTTCAGCAAGGAATTTTGTAGTACGATAATTAAAATATGGATCAAATTCATGGATAACGCTCTCAAATCTTAAAACTGAAAACAGTCTTGTAGCAAAAGCTAGAATATATTACAAGAAGACAAATATTAGGAATTAAGATACATTTTTAAATAAGTGATTGATTGAATTCTAAGCAACACATTTAAATATACTTACATAGTACAGCTGAAACTGCCAAGATTGTCATTTTTAATAGAGTTTCTTTTTTTTCAATGGACATGTACAGTCCATTAAATTGTGTTTGTGCAGTCATTATGCAGTTTCAAGTGCTATAATAATTATAAGTAAATACAAATAAGTTTTTCATAATTAAAAAAAATTGTAAGATTTAACTTTTAACATTAAACTTCTTATGCTAACTAATAATAAATAAAATAAAACTAGAGGGAAATAATTCTCATTTTAAAATAAATTTTTCAATAATAAACTATCTTAAAAGATAAGATTAGACATGAAATGCATTTCAAAAGGAAATAATAATATTTAAAAACCAAATACACTTTTAAATTAAAAATTTAAATGTAACTATCCAAATAGTCAATACAACTAACCTTTAAAGCAAGTAAATAAAGAGTAAATTATAACGAAAAAAATATATGTAATCTAAAAATAAAAAGTCAAAAGGAAAAATGTAAACGTGTTTAGTAATTCTTATAACGAATTACCGGTGATTAATATCTGTATAAAGTTAATTATAAATAACATATTTGTTGAAACTGTAACTTAATTTTGAATAAATTTTTGATGCTCAGTTTTTTTTAAAAAGAGATATACACGTATAAATCAAAAAACAAAAAAAAAAAAAAAACAATTGTTTAACCGGCTTTAAAAAAATCTTAGGATCCCCATTGGCAGAGTTCCGACAACTCCTCGCTTTTCCATTAATAATCTAATGACACGACTTTAAACGACTCTAAATTAATCTAAAACTATTTATAAAAACTAATTTGAAATTTTCTCAATCATTTTAATATAATTTTAATTTATCAGAATATCTCTTTTACACTCTCATTGCATTGCTCAAGTTTTTCCAGACAAATTTTGTAAAATATATTAAAGCATACCAAAGCATTAAAGAATTCATTTAAAAATTAATGATACTCATATTAAGGCCTAATAAAATTAGTAAAATGTATTTTAGTAATTGAAGCCAATATTTGAATTACAAGAAAAATATAATTTAAAAAAAATCAAATGGAATTCTTCTACTAAAACCAAATCTGGAAATTCTTCCCACATTTTTTTTCATATTTCTAAAATAAATAATTTATTTTACTTTTGTTATTTGATTTCCAATAAAAGAAAAAAGGTGTGAATTTTTTTGCAATTTAATTGTAAAAAAAGTAAGGAAATAAGTATTGGAAAAAAAAAACAAATTAATAATACTCTTTCTTGTAAATTTAATATTTATTCATATAAATAAAAATACATAATTTATTGTTTACGTTTTAAAAAAAAAATTTGCTTTGACTTTAAAAAAAAAAAAATAATTATAATTGGACACCTTTGAATTTTTTGCTTGTTTTTGATACTTTTTATAAATAATAAAAATAAATTCTAAAAATTAATAATAATGATGATATTAAATATTTAAAAAATTTTTTTTATGGAAGATATTTAATTGAACTTAATTTAATGGACAGAGTTTAAATTTTTAACTTTTTTGTATGAGAAATAAATTTATTATTTTTAGAGGCAAAAAAAAAAATATGAAAAATAATAATTTTAGGTTTGTGTTATTATTTTTTATTTGAAATGCATAATAAGGAAACTATAATTTATTTATTATAATTTATATTATGAATAAAAATTGTTATTATTATTATTGAAAAAAAAATCAAAACAAAAAATAATTTTTTTGCGTACTTAAAATAATTTTTTAGCTTATTCATCAGATTAATTAGATTATTAGGTTAGTTTTGCATTATATAGGAGATTATTGAAAAGGCAAAAAAAAATCAAATATTTCTGACATATCAAAGAAGAATTTCATACGAGTAAGTACTAATATTTAATTTTAAAAAAAAAAATTATAATTTTTTTTTTCTTCTAATTAAATTAATTAATTTAAATTTTTTTAATTTAATTCATTCGCAACAAATAAATTTATTTGAAAAAAAATTCAAAAATTGTTTTTATAAATGAAATTAAAAATGAACGGAAGTTTAAGTAATTTTTTTTTTTTTTTTTTTAAATTTAATATCAATTAATTGATTGAATAATAATTAGTTTAAATAATATTGAAAAAAAAAAGTAAATTTAATTTAATTTCAGGTACAATCATGGATTTTTTCGGGTTTATATTGTTTTTCACCGCAACATTAGCTTTCTCAAATGGTCAAATTGACAACAACATGAAAGCTCTTCAAAATATGGCGCTACCCACTTTATTACCTTTACCTAATTTATCAGCTTTGTCTAAAAATTTTCAATCGCTCTCGGGTTTGATACCGAATCAGCAACAATCAAATTCTAATTATCAATACCAACAGGGAAACGAACCTCCGAAGAGTAAAGAAAAATTACCATGTACCTGTGGAGTGTTTTTAAGCGGACAATTTAAGAAAGGAAGTCCTCAACCTCCGAGTGGTAACGCGGTTTTACTTCAAGAACTTTCTGATACCATGGCATGCGGACCGTTGGGTGAAAAACAATGCATTAATAAATGCTTGGAATCTGTAAGTTAAATAAACATTTTTAAGAACATATAAAAAATTATTAAATTTAAGATATATAATAAGATTTATTGTAAATAGATTGTTCGACACCTTCCAAACAGTGGGCCAATGATTTGTGGCAGTATAGATAGAGATTGCTTTAAAGAGAGAGCTTATTTGTTTGTTAAAAATTGTAACGATGCTTGGGTAAATAGTAATTTGTCAGCAGGACGTGAATATTGCTGTAAGGACGGTCTTCAGTATAAATGTCCAACAGGTTTGATGAATTTAAATCAAGCAAATTAGACAAAATGTGATTTTACTTATTTATTTATTTTTTTTAAATTATTTATTTATTTACAAGATTGTATACAAAATATAATAAAAAAAAATTTATATGTATAAATATTTATTATTAAAATTTTTTAATTAATGATTGTTTTTAATCGTTTCACATATGAACCTCAGATCGTTTATGTTGTCAATAACCTTTCAAATAATTATTCGGATGAAAAACATTTCCTTTTCCAAGTTTTAAAGACTCCTGTTGGAAAGGTATTAACAATTTCGCACTTCCCTCTAAAACAACTTGTTCATTTTTTTTTTGTCCATTAATAACAAAAAATTCTACTTCTATAATTTTCCTGATACTTTTGACTATAACACTTATAATAACCTGAAATTGAATTTATTACTTTTATATCTGCAGGCTTTGACTGTAGAATACCTTATATTTAAAACTTACTTCATCACCGACATAACAAGGCTTGGGAAATCTTAGATTTTGCTGAACAACAACTGTCCCATTTCCTGGTAAAATAGTACCTATAATACCAGATACCAATCCATTTAGAAAAGCTCCATGAACAATACCTTGTTCCGGATCTAAATGAATTGGATTATGATCTTTAGTTAAATCGGCATACAATTTAACATCATCTGATGTAATTTTTCTTCTAACAGAAACTTTGTCTCCAATTTTTAAAGACATGTTTCTAGTTTGCATCCAAAACATTTTAAACATTTTTTATGACTATTTCAACAATATGTAAAATATAAAAAAAAAAAAAAACTATTTTAATTCTTGAACAATTTTATTTATTTGATCTTCAGAACAGAAGTCGGTAAGAAAAATTGTGGCCAAATTTTTAACTCTAACGTTTTTGCTTTTGGATAAGTCGACCATAGACTTCAGAACATCTACATTTGTTATTTCTAAAAAAAAAAAAAAAAAATTCCTGTTTGTTTAAAAAATAAAATATTAAAATTATGAGTTAAAGTAAAATGTAATTAATTTACACTTCAGGTTGCTCAAGTTCTCATTACAAAAAGCATTTTAAAATTAACTGAAATAAAAATTATTAGTTAATAGAAAGGAATAAATATGATTTGATTAGATGTATAGTAAAACAAAAAATAGAAAAATAGAGAAAAAAAAAGCAATAAAATGGAATGTGTAATGAAGAAAAAATGGACGAATAAAATATATAAATTTTGAGGTAATTTTTAACGAATGATAATAAAGAAAGGAAAAAAATTAAAAGAAAAATTTATGTAGGATTATTGTTGCTATTTATTCTAGTATCAAATTCTTTTTCAGATACTAATACTTTCATTAGCATTTTATTGTATTTCAGTTAAAATATGTTCTAATAATTTCTTTATCGTTACAACATTGGCATGCTTATTTTGTGTCAAACCTTTTACTATTCATCATAAGTGTAATTAAATATTAATAATTGATAATTATAAATGTTCAGAATGTAATAAAACAATACTTAAAAAAAAAATACCTGTTTTGGAAGAAGGTGTAATAATGTACATTAGAATACTTATTACAGAAATTATAATTTCATCATGTTTATTGTTTAAAAGTTTTTTCAAATCTGTCAATCCATGTTTAACAATAAAATCTTTATTTAAAGGATCTGTAAAAAGAAAAAAAATTATAATGATAGAGATGATACTTTAATTAATTTTTAGTGAATTTCATTGTAATAATAATAATATTTACCAATACATAAGTTACATAAGCCTGCTGCTGAAAGCTTAACAATAATATCATCTGTATCTGTAAGATTATTTATAAATAAATCTAAAATTTTTAATGAACGAAATAAATCATAATTCCATGGGTCGTAAGCAAAATTAACTAAGTTACTCAAAATTTGCTCTTTGACATCTAAAATCATTAAAATTTTTTTTTTTTAACTTTTATTATCTTAATTTTTGTATCTTTTAAAAAATAACTACATTACATAAATTAAAAAAAAAGCATTCTGTACAAATAAATTTTTTGGTCGTAATATACCTTCTTATAAATAATACTAATTAAATTTTATTGTTTTACACAATGAGAATAATTAAAAAAATTCTTAAATAATGATAAAAAGGTATATTTAAACACTCCGAAAAAAGGCTTAATGTGTATGATTTCTTCATATAATTTTTGTAAGATTGCTTGTAGTAAACGATAAACTTTCAATTGTAAAAAGTACCTTTATGTTTGGAAACCTGAAATTCGGTAACTAACTGTTTTAAATACTGTTGTCTATCATACTTGTGTTCTTTTTTCAATTCATGTAGTTTTTCCTCGGTAGACATGAAATAAACTGAGAAATTAGTATGTTTTTATGTGGGAATATTAAAGCATAACAAAATTTATCATGAACAACATGGTCTACTGCCACGCTTTTTTTTTCAAAATTGGATATTCCAATATGAATAACTTTTGTCATAATATATTATTCTTTTTATTTTAAATTTTTTAAAATGGTGAGTACTTACCTTATTTTCGAAAATTAAAAAAAAATAAATAAATGAATAATTTTTTATGAATAATTAAAACTGTCAAGTGCTACATAGTAATATATCATGTACTATACAGACCGGAGGAGCAGTTGCTGTTGGATTATGTTTAGCTGCTGTTGGCTTTACAGGAAGGTATGTCTTTAGAAAAATACCAAATTTAAAAACAAAAATAAATGAAGCTATGAAATCATTTCCAACAATGGATGTGAATAATAAGTATTACAAAGGTGGTTTTGAGCCTCAAATGACTAAAAGAGAAGCCTGCCTAATATTGGGAATTTCACCCTCAGCTAATAAACTTAAAATTAAGGTGAGAAGAAAATTTTTTTAAAATTAAAATTTGTTGAAATTAGTGATTTGATATTTTATTAACCTTATGAAATTGTTTCCACAGGAAGCTCACAAAAGAATTATGCTATTAAATCATCCCGACAAAGGAGGCTCACCATATTTGGCAGCTAAAATAAATGAAGCCAAAGATTTCATCGAAAATAATAAGTAGCAATGTGATATAAAGTAGTTGTATAACTTAGGTAAAACTAAAAGCTTTATAAGACTGTTTTCATTTTTTAAATAAAAACCTTTCCTTCCGAATAATTTATCTTTTTTATAGGACACAAAAAAAAGGTTTCATTAAATTTTTTAAAACAACTAAATTTAACATTAAACATAACTTGAAAAATCTTTATTTAATAATAATATAGTCTTAAAATAAATTATTCACATATGAATAAGGAAAATAAGACTGAATACAGGTTTATTGAATATTGTGCTTGTGTTATTTTGACCCAAACTTTTCAATTCTTATTTTTCTTCTTAACTTATGAAGAGTAGAATTTGACAGTGATCCTGAAACCTTAAATACACTCTGAAAATTTACAAATTTTTTTTAGTTTAAAAACAAAAAACAAAAATAAAATACTAATAATTTAATTTTAAATATCAAAAAATATCTTACATTCATAAAAAAATGGCAATTTGTAACCATTTTGCTATTGGTAATACTTTTAAAAGTATTAGCTGCTTCGGCAAAATCTTTACTTTCGATTAATTGTTTTCTGTTTAATTTAATTAATGCTATTCCAACACGAAAAAATATTTTAGAACCTTCGTAAAATAAACAGTCCCATATGCGAAGCACAGTCTAAAATTACATTCAGCACATTATTACTTTAAAAAACCTTTTTAATTTTTTTTTTGTCAATAAATAATGACTACTGATAAACCCAAAAATTATATTTTGGAATCATTTTTGAATAACTCACCTCTATGGGTAATATTTCAACAAACAAACATATAAACCATTTTGAACAAATAATTAACCATGGTAAACCCAGATTTGTTATATGTTGATGCACTTCTGGCTCTTTCATTCTAAAAATATATAAAAAATTCTTACAGATAAATTTTGCATAAAATCACACCTATTCTGCAAGGTAAAAAATAACTTTTGAACATATAAAAGTTCTCCTCTATTTTCTTAAACAAGTTTCTCAAAAGGTTTTATTTTTTAGGTTAGTGACATGCATCAATATAGAAAATTCTACTAACTCGAAAGTTTTGCTAAATAATATAAAAGTCGAACCAGTAAAGTTTCTTCGTAAAAGAAGTTGAAAGAAAAAATGAGTACAACATTAAACAAGTTGATGATGATAAAAAAAAAGTTTTAGTGCAAATAGGGGTTATTTGTGATACTTAATAATTATTTTATAGTAAATAAATTATAATTTAATTATGTTTATATTACTTAATTATTTCTGATAATACTTCTACATCAATAAGAAGACCCTGCATTGTAGGTGAATAATAATCTTCTAAAGTTTGTTCTATTAGAGTTTTTAAAAGCCAAAATGTTGTTTCTTCATTCTTGGTGACTAAAAGCAATAACCCTGCTACATAATTTAAACCCTATAAATAAATTTCTTTTATTGTAATTTAATTAGGCATATCAATGTCTTTTATTTAAAATAAAATTGATATAAAACTAGGCATTCAATATTTAATTGAATAATCGTTATGTTTACATAAAATTGACAAACCTGACAATAGCCAATTTTCGGATTGTGATGTGCATATGCTACTAATATGTTAAATAATTGAGTTTGACAAAACTCTGGTCTTTTAAAAAAAATATTATTGGGAAATGTTCTATGAAGATCAAGTTTAATAGCATCTACTATCTCAGTATTCAGATCTTGCTTCAATAAACTATAGTAAAAGTCATCAGACATGTTTTTTTTTAAATTGTGAGCACCACTAATCATAAACCAGACCTAAAAATATTTATTATTAATTTATTACAGCAACAAGGCTACTTTATTTTACTAATAGAGATGTTTTTTAAAATTACTCACAAATCCTCTGTGCTCGGCCGGAATGCCTTTCCTAATATACCTTTTTAATTTTGCATTTTTTTTAAAAACGTAATTAGGATTTAATAATTTAGACCATTTTTTTGATCGGTGTGCTAATATTTTTAAGTAGGAAGACATGAACTCTTCGTAAACTTGATAATTAAAATCTTCAGGTCTTTCAAAGCCATATTCATCCGTGTTACTGAAAAATTAATTTTTTCTTTTAATTTATTTATTTTTTTTCATAATTTTTAATTAGTTTTAATTACTAATAAATTACTGTAGGATTAATGGTAATAATCCATTTCCCTCCAAATTTAAAAAAAAAAACAAATTTCTAAACAATTGAAGATAAATTACTATAGTCATAAAAAAAAAAAAAAACAGTTACCACTAATAAAAAAAAAAAACAAAAATTTAAATTATTATTATTAAAAATTACCTTAAAAACGTTTTACTAGTATTTCTTTTATTCATAACAACAACATAACTGCTGTAATTTAATATTATTTTCTAAATTTAATTCAATGATAAAATAAAAAAAAAAAAAAAAATCTATGAAACTAAATATTTGATTTAGTCACAGCCTTTTAGTAGAACGACTTTTAAAACTAAATTAAAATTACATAAGAACTTTTATTCGCAATTAATATATTTTCCCCTTATTAGATTGCACACCAAATAAAGAAATATATATTTATAAACAAGTTTTATATTTTTAATAAATTTCCTTTTTGTTTTCTGACTAAATAAAATTCTTTACAATGAATTAGAAACTTTAGGTCGAAATGAGATTATAATTCACAAATTTAACTGATGACAAAAAAAAATAATATTAATATTTAAAAATTATATTTATAACAATAATAATACATTTTTTAATTTCATTCAAATATTCAAAAAAAACAATAAATAATTGAATTAACTTAAATTAGAATATAATAAATAAAAAAAATTGATTGATATAGTTAATAATTATTGATTGTTAATATTTTATATTAAACGATGGAGTTCGATTCATATTTATTTGCAAAAAAACAAATTTCACATGGAAATCTAAGTTACCCTGATAATGATTGATAACATTTTTGTACAATTTTGATGATTCTTTTGAATATTTTTAATTAGACCATTTAAATGGTGAACTAAGTATGTCTCTTTTTATTAATTCATCCATTACGTCCGGATATAATTCTGAAGAAGAAAAATCAGTAAAAGGAACAGATAATAATGATGAATTTTCAGAAAATTGTGACGTGTCAAATCTAAAAAAATCAATAAATAATATTGCTTTACATAAAATTTTATGTATGCACATTTAATATAAGAAAAAAATTTTTTTTTAATACCTATTTTCATATTTATCTATTCCATTACTGTCGTCAATATTTTTAAAGTTAATTATGGTGTTTTGAAAAAATGATTTTTTATCTTGTCGCAATTGATTTAATAAATTTGATAATTCTTTTATTTTTTCCGTACATTTTTCAGTTTTTCCTTCGAAATCAAATTTTTTTCTTCCTTTCATACAATTATTAGACGAGTCAATAAAATTTTCATTATTTTCTTCAATTTTTAATGCTTGAAAACTTTCATCTAAAAAAAATGGAAACGCCATGTTTTTAATTTTAAGTACCTCTTTTGCTTTATAAATTTTTATAACGGAGAAACCCAAATAAACAAAGGTACAACCTGATTAAAACATAAATTGGATTTCTATTAGGTAATTATGTACAAAATAGGTACGCGAAAAAAAAGTAAAATTATGATGATTGCCGATGATCCAAAATTTGGTTTTAAAATAGAAAATACCTTCGTCAATATCCGATTCGGAATTCGTGCTTTCAGGTTTTACAAATTTATTTATTTCCGGTGATTTTTCCGGCTCTTTCTCCCCCCTCGTAACTTGTTGAATATCTAAACTTGTTCCGTTGGATACCGAATGATTATCAGACGATATATTTAAACTCGCCACGTGCTCTCGACTCATATTCAGCAACTTTGATATGTAATATTTTAATGTAGGATTAGAATCACATTTGGAAAAAGGTTTAATATTCTCTTTTTGTGATGATGATGAAATATTCCGTGGAAGATTTTTCAAACCTTCATTTTTCTCTTTTAAACATTTATTTGAGCCTCTTGAGCGGAAATTTTCTTTAGAATTTTCTAAAAATAAATTTAAAATGTATATGTGAACACAAAATAAAATTTAGATTAAAAGTAACAAGGAAACATTAATACCTAAGCAATGTAATAAATGATGAAAAGTATTACAATGTATTTCGCTAGGAGGACTTTTATAAGATGTTGACATGCTGTAAGATGATGAATCACTTCTTTGACAAGAAATTTCACTTTCAACTTGTGTTTTGTCTTCTGTTGATGCATCCTGAAAATTTTCCGTTTGCGATTCACGATGGCAAACGCTTTTCTTAGCAATTAAACGATTGATATTATTTGACAAGTCAGACTGAACACAATTGAAATTTTTTTTTCCGTAATATTTATTATCACTATCATTGCTATTGGAATTTGTTTTAGAAGATTGCACCATATTGTGACTGATGGATTCTCTCAACTCTCTACCTTTCTTAAGAATATTATCAACATCAATTAATAATTTATTTTTTAATTTTTTTTTTTTATTTTGTTTTGAAAATACGAGCGTCGTTTTAAATGAACCCTCATATGTTCTTTCTTCTGTTGTATTTGATTGCGAATTTTCCGAAACAAAATGTTTAGTTTCCTTTCTTAAATCATTAGGAGAAATTGCGGGAAATGGTGCATTGTCACCAACGAGGTCCCTGTTGTTTTCTAAAACCTCAGAGAAAGATTCACTTTTTGTTTTTTTCGAATCCATTTTTAAACTTTTAAATTTTTCCCCGTAAAAAATTCCTTCGAATTTAGAATTCATGATACGCTGTTTAATTTTTGCTTTTTCAAATAATCTATCATCGTTCATATACATGGAAGTCTAAAAACAAACAAAAAAAAAAATTTTAATAACAACCAAAAAGTTTTAAAATATTAAAAACAACTCACATTCAAAATTTGACTTTCAGCCTTTATCAACTTTTCTTTTTTACTTAATTCATCAAGTTTTAAAATTAAGTTATTATAACTTCGTTGAGTTTTTTCTTTTTTAAATGCCTCGTTTCCCCTTTTTTCAGAAGCAATCATTGCTTTTTGTCTTTTTTCCAATTCTGATTTTTCTACACCAGTTGTAATTTCTATTATACTATTTTGTTCAATCTGAAAAAAAAAATTTTAACTCGAAATTAATGAGAATTCAAGATGATTAAGTTAGTATAATTAGCAAATTGAATTTAAATTACTTCAGGTTCTTTTTCAATTTTTTCAATCAAGTTAGGTACTTCTCTGTATAATTTCCCAGGGTACCTTGAATGATAATTGTAAAATTCAACTTCTGAATTAGTTTTGCTGGGTAAAACAAAATTTTCATTTGATGTGCTACCTTTTTTTAAATTCTTACTACAAGTTTGAGAAGAGCTGAAAGTGAAAAATATATATTTTTTTATCAACTAATGAAATTGAAAAAAAATCTTTAAATAAGAATCTCGAAGCAATTAATAAGCTTAAAATATATTTTACTCATGCACATCGTTTAAGTTAATCCATATGGTTTCCACTGAGGCTCTTGAAGAATTCTTTTCAGGAAGGTTTTTGTTATTTTTATCCTGATGAGAAACATTTACATTTTTTAAATTTTGTTTCTTTTTTTTTTTCGAGTTTACCTAAAATAAAAAATATGCATTCGTAATAAATATATCTTATATTGCTTATAACCATTTTGCTAAATTCTATTTTTACAAACCTTTTTAATGATTACTTTTGATGAACTTGGGTGAGCTGGTCTAATTTTTTTTTTCACAATAGTTACATGCTTCTCTGTTTTCCTTTTAATGTCGAAGGCAGAAGGTATTTCAGGAATATTACTGAAATAAATTTCACGAAAAAAATCAATACAATTGATTGTATAGTCTATGCATTGACAATAGTGTGTTTCATAATTTGATTCAATAAATGTACCCAATCAAAAAAAATCTTATCACATATAATTACTGTAATTGTTAAATTTTTGAGAACAATAAATAAAATCAAAATTTGTTCATCAGTTACAAAAAAAATAAATATGAAATTATGTAATAAACAAATAATAAATGTCAATGAAGTAATATAACAAATAAATTTGATAATTATACCTCTGTTGTAATAAATGCTTTTTGTTAGAAACGGAGCAAACAAGAGCAGATCTCAAATCCTCAAATTTTCTTGTTCTTTTTTTTGTTTCAATATAAAAATTTTTTTCCCAGTTTTGAGCTTTAATCTTATTATTTTGTTCTAAATTGGCAAGTTTACCCCTTTCCTGAGCTTTCCAGTAATTGATATTACTTTCAACTTTGATGATTTCTTCTGGGCAAGGCTACAAAAAATTTTTTTTTAACAAAAAAAATTAGAGGTTCTAATGATGATTAATTAACATATCTAACTTACTTCTAGCTCAGAAAGTTTATGCCCCAAACCGAATTCCTCTAAAGCATATCTTAATTTTCTTTCCATCTCATCTAATTTTTCTGCTTTCCAGCATTTAAATTTGATATCTTCAATTTTTTCCAATTCTTTAGATTGTATTTTTCCCTCATTTTCAACCTTCTGTCTTAATACCCTAGCAATGTTTTTGCTTTGTTTTCGAACCTGAGCGAGTTAGTAATAAATTTAAGGTTTATCTCGTTATCTAAATAAATTTTTAAATGAATTAGTAATTTATTTTGGCTGTACCTGTTCAATTCTGAGTTTTCTGCGATGTAACCATTCTTCGTTTTTGAAACAGTCAAAATCCGAGAAAACTTTACCCTTGTTCAAACCTATTCCTACCATTTTCTTATTATTAGAGTATTAAAAAAAAAAAAATTATTGGAATAGTTTAAAGCATTATACATAAAAATCGTATTTACTTAACGGTCAAATTTCAAATCATGTTTTAGCACTTCATGTAAAATTGAGCAACTCAAAAGCATTTAAAACTTTAAATGGATTCATATTAAAATATGTATAAATTTGCATAATCAATTTTAATATGAAAATTTTTTTTTAAATTAGTTTTTAATAACTGTAGTTTTAATATTAGTAAGAATTATTATTAACGATAATTTACCCCGAGATCACTTCACATGAACCTACAAAGGTAAAAGACAAAATATTCTAGAGCCACGTTAGTTTCCTCAAATATTTCGAACCTGTTAAAAATTTTGACAGAAGTTAGTTTTTTTAACAGATAACATTTTCCAAAATGTTCCGAAAATTTTAAAGGGAACTTAATCGGAAAAAAAAACGTTGTTTCAGCTTTGAAATGAACGATAATGGCTGTAATCACTTTGGACTGTACATTAAGAAAAATGGATTATCGACTTTCAAATCAATTTATACTTATTTTGTAAAGCCTTCTTCGAAAAAGTTAAATATACAAAAAGCCATTTTCTGCTTATGCTCCGTTTGTAATGAACACTCTCCACGATTGCACGTTTGTCTTAGTTGTATATTTTTCGGATGTTACGATACGGGCCACATCCAAGACCATGCAAAAAATGAAAGCCACCTACTGGCTTTAGATGTAAATCACGGGCATATTTTTTGCTTTGAATGCGGAGATTACATTTACTCTTCCATTGTATTAAAACTGACTGCTACAATTAATCAAAATTGGCTCAAATCTCTGGAAATGCCCTCCATCTATCGATCTTGGGAGCCAAGTATGGCAGAAAGAGATCTTATGATAAAAAATCCTAAGAGAAAAAGAATATTAGAAAATACAACGATAGGTTTAAGAGGTTTAATCAATTTAGGAAATACTTGTTTCATGAACTGTATAGTTCAAGCTCTAATGCATACACCTCTTTTGAGAAATTATTTTTTAGCAGATCATCATGTGTGTCAACTGGCTGATCAACCTGGTAACTGCTTAGTATGTGAATTATCTCGACTGTATCAAGAGTTTTATTCTGGAAAGAAAAATCCGTTAACTTTACATAAACTGTTGCATTTAATTTGGAATCAAGCGAGGCACTTGGCAGGATATGAACAACAGGATGCTCATGAATTTTTCATTGCCACTTTAGATGTTTTACATAGGCATTGCGAAGCAACTCAAAAAAGTTCCAATCCAGCAAAATGCAGTTGTATAATTGATCAAATATTCACAGGAGGCTTGCAAAGTGATGTTGTTTGCCAGTCTTGTAATAATGTTTCAACCACTATCGATCCATTTTGGGATATATCATTAGATTTAGGTCAGTCTGTTGGTCTATCTGGATCTGAACCGAAATCCCTAGTTGATTGTTTGGAAAGATTTACAAGAGCTGAGCATTTGGGATCTACAGCCAAAATAAAATGCAATAATTGTAAAAACTATCAAGAATCAACCAAGCAACTCACAATGAAAAAACTACCTGTTGTTGCAAGTTTTCATCTTAAAAGGTTTGAACATTCTACTAGACTCCATAAAAAAATATCAACTTTTATATCTTTTCCTGAACATTTAGATATGACTCCTTTTATGTCGCATCAAAGAAATCTAGGTGGAAATGGAAATTTAAATAATCCTAGTGCATACATGTACTCTTTGTTTGCTGTGATAAATCATGTTGGTTCTTTAGATGCTGGACATTATACAGCATTTGTGAGACAACAAAAAAATCATTGGTTTAAATGTGATGATCATTTAATAACGAGGGCAAATTTAAATGATGTTTTAACTAGTGAAGGATATCAATTATTTTATCATAAAAAAATTTTAGAATATGAATAAATTTAATTTTATTTAATTTGACTTATTTAATCAATACAAAAAAAAAAAACAAAAAAAACAAAAAAATAGATAAATAATTTTTTTATTTTTATTTTTATTTTTATCAGTAAATAATAGTTTAATTTTTTATATTAATTTATGTATTCAATCAATCAGTTACACTTTTAAACAAATTTTATTGTATTTTAATAATTTAATTATATATTTTTAAGAATGTATAAATAAAAAATAAAAATAAAAATTATAATATTTCTATATTTTTCTTTTTTATTTTTTCCTCAAAAAAAAAAAAAAATCCATAAACATAAAGCATTTAATAAAAAATAGATAAAAGAGGTTTACTGCTTCGTATTTAACTTTTTTCTTCTTTTCGAAAAAAAAAAAAAAAAGAAATTCCCGCCCCCGCCTATAGGAACTCATTGGGATCAAATAAACAGAATTTTATAAAGCTGAATTTTTATTTATTATTTACATATTTGTAATTGTATGTAATAGATACTATTTATTGTTTCTAAATTTAATACTAATTATTAATAATAAACAAATATCACGTAACTATTAATATTATTTATTAAAATTCCATTGTCTTTTCGATAACCGGATGTAATTGCGAATAAGGCGCATTAGGCGACATTTGCTCCCGTTGAAAAAAATTATGATGATGATGGTGATGATTATTATTATTATTATTATTATTATTGTGTCGACGATGGGGGTAAACATTTTCCCTTATATTTCCACTTGCGCATTCTCTGGAACCTTTACAAGCTTTCATTTCGGCAAGTTGATCCGTTAAAAATCTGGATTCGTCAGTTGAAAGAGTCGAGATACGATTTGTTTGCTCAAAGGGATCTTCAATTAAAAAAACAAAAAAATAAAATACAGAAATATATGTATTGTGATAAGATAAATGTGAAATCCTTACCGATTCTTAAATTATAAAAACTTTTGAAACCAGTCGTAAATTCGCAATATAAAAAATTATGAGTGCTATTTATAGTTCTTAAACAAGAATAAGTATTATTATTTGCATTCATACAGAAACAAAATGATCCCTCTGAAACAGAATCATTATCATTATTAGTATCTTTTCTCTTTGTTTTATTAAACCTTAAAAATGTTTTAAGACCACCTGTCCAAAATGGCGGAGTTTTCCAATGATCATTATCGTGTATAAAACAATTCATTCTTTCCGATAAACATTCTTTTTCCAATCTTGCTTTCTTTCTTAATTTCCTCTGTTTTTTTCTCAATCTTTCTTCTTTTAATTTTCTTTTATTTTGTTTTTCCAAATCATTTCCAGAATTTTTCTTCGATCTTAAAAAGTAATATTTAAATTAAATCCAGAACTTTTTTTTTTCCTTTTTTTTTTTTTTAAATAAGAATTAACTTACTGTAATTGATGATTATCCGGTGGACAAATGCAAATATCTTTGACACGATTAACGGCAGAATCTCCCGTGTTTATTTTCTTTTTTGAATTATTATCATTATTTTCATTGTTTATCGTGACGACTTCATTCGAAGGTTTTTTCGAAGATAAAGTCGTTGAACTTGTTGAAATATTTTCATCATCATTTTTAGGAGTCGTCGCTGAGGAGGAGGAGGTCAAAAAATAAATAAAAACATTATTCGTACGCACGCACGCACGCACGCACCCACGCACACGCACACCCATGCGTTCACATGAAATTCATTAAAATACGAGTAATGCATACCCACTATTTCTTTAAAATCTTTTGTTGAAGATGTTGTCGTGGTATTCAATATGGTTTCCACAAACTTATACGATTCTGAAGTTACTTCCGTTACAAAATTATTATTATTATTATTATTATTATGGCTTTCATCCGTTGACGTGGTATCCAGTGTAAAAGGTTGAACTGTTGTTGAATTATATTCAGGACGTTTTTTACGCAAATGCTTTCTAATTTCCTAATTGATAAAAACAAACAATTGATTATAAGTGATAATCCATATTGAAATGTTTTATTTAATTTTCTTACTTTAAGAGTTTCCAATTCCGTTTTTAAATTTTTAATTTTAGCTTCTATTTCGTCTCTGCTTTTCTTCCAAATATTAAAATCCTTATATAACAAACTGCTACAATTTACTTTTCCCTGTGACGTCACCAAACATTTGGACACGTTTTGTTCCTGACCGAAAATATACGTGGCGTTTATGCTATGTTTAGTTTCCTGAAAATAAATTATTAATATTATATTTTATGTTATAATGTTAAAAAAAAATTTGATAAGATTTATCAGTCAAACAATAAAATACAACAATAATGTCGGTTACCTCAGCTTCATACAATTCCAATTCCAAATCGTCGAGTATATCCGATATATGTTCTTTTTGAATGCTTCTTTTCTTTTTCATTACTTTGTTGCTACGATTTACTAATCTGTGTAAAACAGGCCAACTAAAATCATTATTGATTATTTGATCCCATGAATCTATAATATCAATTGATCTTTTCACTCTAAAATCGGAATTGAACATTGTTTTCCGATTATTTTTACTAAAATAAAATAAAATAAGTTGCATTTTGAAGTTTTTTTGTACAGTTAAAAAATCGTTAAAACTTTATTTGTCTCACATGGTAGCTTCTCTCTGATTTTCAAATTTGTTATTTTGCATTTGTTTAATGCCGAATCCGTTGGATGTAAAACAAGCGCATTTTTTTTGAAATTTACATTTGAATTTTCTCCATCTTCCATCTTCAATCACGCAATACCATTTTTGTCCCATTTGACAAGGATTTTGAAATTTTGAATTTTGACATTCCAATGCAAGGCGATCAAATTTGGGTAATAACTGATCGTTTGTTAAAGTCATTTTAGGAATTTTATTATCCTTTTGTGAATCTGTACCTATTAGTAAAAGGTTAAAAAAAATTATTATTATTATTATTATTATATTTTATTTAAATCATCGAAGCTCTTATATAAAATGATGGAAGTAAGATTTTAGAAATTCATATTAATATAAAATGCTGGTCTTTACTTGTTGTTGAAACAATTGTTGATCCTTTAGAATTGTTATGTAGCTTGGATGAAAATGAAAAATTTTCTTCTTCGGATGTTTCCTCAGCGGTTGATTCCAAACTCTCCTTGTCAATTTCTAAAAAAAAAAAAAAAAAAATTACCTGTATTTTTGATTTAAAAAAAAATGTTATTGAACACGTGATTGAATTTCTTAACAAAATTACTCGAAAAATCTTTAGAAATATCTTCTTGCGAATCGGATTCAATATACATTTTTTTTGATAATTGATTTTTTGATTTTTTCAAACCGAACGGATCCGGGATTTCTCTTCTACCAGAACTTTCAATTAAAAAAGTATCAGGCCATTTTATCTTTCGCCTTTTGTTTGTTTTATAATTGAAAAGTCTCGTAATCGATCTGCCATCCATTTCAGGTGGCGGTTCTACCCCGGCTAAATCAAGAAAAGTTGGAGCTAAATCTATGTTGAGTACAATGTCATCGACTCTGTAAAAAAAAAAAACTTGTCACCTTAATGACCTGGCACACGCTCAATTTAAATAATTTAGTACCGGTTAAAGGAAAAAAAGACATAATTTTTATGTAACTCACATGGAACCAGCTTCTACTCCTGGTCCACGAACCAAAAATGGAACTCTTATATCAAATTCGAAAGGAAAAGATTTTCCTTTGACAAGACCAAATTGTCCTAAATGATATCCATGATCAGATGTGTATAATATGTACGTGTTTTCTAATTCTCCAATATTTTTCAATTCCTGATAAATCTACAAAAAAAAAAAACAATTTTTTTGTTGTCAATAAAATAAGCTTTCATTTAATATTTTTATACTACTTATTAGAATTTTCAATATTAAATTACCCTTTCGACAGCAGAGTCAACACTCTGTAGCGTTTGAAGTCTTTTGGTCATTAATGTATCCGTAAATTGCTTATGAATGTCTTGCATTTTATTTGTCACTCGTAAAATCCATTGTTTATCGAGATTTGGAGCAAAATCGTACGATGGAGTGCTACAACAATTATTTTTGTTTTCTGTAAACGGTAGTATAAGTAATAAAAATACTTTTGAAATTTACTCGGTCATTTTTACACATGTTAATGTTTATTTAAGAACTTTTTTTCTTCGCGGGTAAAAGATTCGCGCTTTTTCCTTTTTATTTTTCCATACGTTTACTTTACTTTATCAAAGGTAATTTCAGAAAATGCACTGAAAGAAATTATTGAACGCGTGCGCACGCGCGCGCGCGCCAAAAAAAAACATCTTTTTGTAAACAATCTTTTCATTACTCATTCGATTTCAGTACATTTCAAATTTTATTAAAACATGGCACCAAAAGTGAACGAACGTATGAAAAAGTAACAAAGGAAACAATTTCAAATTTTCGCTCATTTTTTTCGCCCGAAGAAAGAAATTAAGCATTAACCTGAGGTATAATTTACGTTTGTTGAACACGAAACGAAAATATAATTATTTATGCTTACTGATGAGTAGTAACATTGAAAAACATTTTAGAATACTGCGGAGCACTATCTTCTGGTCCGTGTGGAGCTGGAAAACTAACAACGAGCATGACGGGTTTTCGAGAAAAATACTGTTTGGATTGTCGAAGAAACGCAATGGAATCATTGGCAATGAGATCCGGATAATAGTCTTTAGAATAATCGAATCCATGTTTGATTTTTTTCCCATTTAAATTAATTGAATAATTGTAGTAGCGAGAATTCATAATTAGTCCTCCCCATTCACGCCATCCCGGAGGTATGTAACTTCCATTGTATTTATTTAAATATTTTCCAAAGTAACCTTCAATTTAAAAGTAAGTTTCAATCAAGCATAAAAAATAAATTGGAAAAAAAAATTTTTTATTTTTTTTGAATTAACCTGTTCTGTAACCAGCATTTGATAAATAAGTAGCAAAAGTTCTTGTTTCGTGAGTCTGTTGCCAATTAATACTCGAACAATTTTCATTATTGGTGAATACGTTGTGATTATGAACGTACATTCCAGTAAGTAAACTACTTCTCGAAGGGCAGCACATTGGAGTTGTGACGTAAGCATGACGAAATTCAGCACCGCCATCTCTTAAAAGTTTTAAAGTTTTAGGCATGAAATTAAGTGAACCCAATTCGACATCTTGATCATCGGTCAATATAAGAATAATATTCGGTTTTCTTTCTCTTAATGTGGGAAAATTAATAAAACTATTGATTCCATGTTTTTTTATTTTACGTTGACGAGATGATCCTAAATAATGTTCGTTATTTTCAACGTTTGAAGAATGCCTTTGTGATTCGTGATTATTAATGATTCTACAAAAAAATATCATGAACCGTTAAAAAAAAATTTCCTTTTCTAAAAAAAAAAAAAAAAAGAAAGAAAATGTCAACCCTGACCTTTTCACACCTTGTTCTGAATTGTTTAGTAAAGTTTTTGTATTGCTTAAATTGATTATTTCATCTTTTTCCAATGCCTTAAATGTAGTTTTATCCATAAAAGTCTCTCTCGTTGAATTTTTTTCAATATAATCTTTTTCATTTTCGTTATTTCCAAACTCTTTTAAAAACGGTTTTAAATTCGATTCACCTTTATTTTCATTTTTTTTCCTATAATAATAATAATAATAATAATAAAAACAGCGATGAATATAATAAAGCATTTTTCAATTTAATCCAGTTTTTTTTTTTTTATAAAAAGCCACCATATTGGTTTTTTATTGGGGGGGGGGGGAAATATAAAAATAATTTTAACACACCGGAAATTATATTTTTTTTTGAATTTCATATTTCAAATACAAATTTTTGAAGGTTAAAAATAATAATAATAAATTTTTACCCATAAAATTCATCTTTTGAAA
>NW_002987050.1:337934-339521 GCF_000006295.1 Pediculus humanus corporis | reverse complement strand
TTTCTGTTTTTCAAAGATTAGAAAATATTTTTCATCACACAGATGGAAAAAAAAAATCTTTTCCGGTTAGAATTTCGGTGGGTTTTCCCTCCCCCGCCCCTTCCACTTTCCACCTCCTCCCCCTTTTCCCGTCCTTAAAACTCAAATAAAGAATTTTAAAGTATTAAATGACCTTTAAATAAATTGCTATTATTTATTTTTGCTTTTATTAACCCTTTTCACAAATGATAAAATTCTTTTTTCTTTTGTTTTTCTTCTGCTTATTTCTTCATACATCAATCACAAACGAAATCTTTACACAATTTTTTTTATTAAGGCTGAACAAACGCAACAAACAAATATTTGAAATTTTCTTATTTTCGTTAGAAATGAAAAAAAAAAAAAGTAAAATTTGATAAGACAAGAAACGATATTCCGGAGTCGTTCGTAACAAACACTGCCGGAGGGAATTTTATGAAAGAAAATTTTTTCATAAAACTTTTCAACTTAAGAAATGTCGAATCATAAATGAATATAAAAGATCATAACATTTTTTAAAATAATTTTAAAAAGCCGCAATTCGAAATCGTGTCGAATTTCAAATATTATTTATTTTTTGTGTTCATATAAAATTTCAACAAGTACGACGAACGACGAGTAGGTTTTGCGCATAAAAGTGAACATAATAATAATAATAATAATAATAATAATAATAATAATAATAATAATATAATGCTTGAGGGCAATGTAAAAAGTTAAACGTATTTTATACAAATGTTAATATTTTTTAAATATATTTATATATAAAAGTTTTCAAATCTTCATTTTCTTCGTTTAAATTATTCTGAAGATAATTTTCTTCTTTTTTTCCTTCTTTTCCACCATTTTATTTTTTTTAAAAACAAAAATAAATAATTAAAATAACCAGACGTTAAATTAAAATCATTCATAAATAAATAACATCATCGTCATCGTCATCGTCATAATCAATGTGCAATTTATAATTATAATAAAAAATTAATTAATAATAATAAAAGGCAAACAATTTTTTGAAAAGGATTCGTTAAAACAATGACATTTTGATGACGTCACCGTTGTTGTCATTATTCCTTTATGAATGATCGTGCGAATGTAAATTTAAATTAACGTTTTCAATCTTTAATTTAACAATTTACGTAAAGTAAAATAAATAAATTGCTATTATTATTATTATTACGAAGATAATGATAATAATGATAAAATGACGAAAATGTTTGAAATTCTTACGAACGAGGTCGAGATACTCCTCCCATCCACTCCCCCACACCACGGAACGAATGTATTTTAATCCCCGAACGTTGAGAAAATTAAAAAGAAATTTTTTTTTTTTAAATTTTGTGCCGTGTTGCGATTGCGTAAAACAAACGAACGAACAAACAAACAATCGCTTTTTCTTTTTCACTTGCTCGTTTGTCGTAAAATCCGTTATCAAACTCAAAATTATTATTATTATTATTTTTTATATAAAATCGATCATTAAAAATAAAATTTAAAAAAATTACTCGTAATAATTCGACGTCGTAAAAAAAAAATAATTTTTTTCATTTTTTTCTAGAAATTTATGAAAAA
>NW_002987050.1:334568-337026 GCF_000006295.1 Pediculus humanus corporis | reverse complement strand
TTTTTTTATGTATGTACGTAATAAACAAAAACATTAATTTTATATAAAGTTAAAAAAAAAAGAGAAAAAAAGGGGGGGCAGAAGAAAGAAAAATAAAATGCAAAAAAAAAAATTTTCCAAAAAAAAAAAATTTTAATAAATAATTAATAAATTACGTATTATTATTATTATTATTATTAATATTATTAACATAAAATTAATTTAAATTTTTTTCAAATGTGAGAGAGAGAAATAGAGAGAAAGAGAGAGAAAGAGAGGGAAAGAGAGAGAGAGAGAGAGAAAACGATAAAAAATTATTTGTGTAAACGTTAAAAACAAAATTTTTTTCTGTTTTTTTTTTTGGTTTTATTCACGCATAAAATACACTCCGTATAAAATTGCCGCCATTTTGTTTTATTAAACGACATTAAAAAAACATTGTTAAAATCTTTGTTAAAGTACTTTGTTATTAAAAAAAAAAAAAAAAACTTATTTTATTTATTCGTTAAATTGAAATTGAAAAAAAAAAAAAAATTTTAAATAAATATGATCGCCCGCAAATAATAATAATAACAATAATAATTTTTTTTTTCTTTTCCCTTAGTAAAAGAGAGAGAGAGATAGAGAGAAAAAGGTTTTTGCATTTACATGAATTAAATTTTGTGGGCTCAACGGAAGTCATAACATAAAAACCTTTTATTAAAAAAAAAAAAATAAATAAATAAAATGTCTTTTATCATCGGTTAAACGGGTCACATGTTTTGTAGTTTCTTGTTAGAAGAGTCATAAACCGATAAAGTGTCTTAACATTTCAACGTAATCAAGTCAATTTTTCACAAAAAAAACCTTTTATAATAAAACTAACCCCCTTCCTCCTACCCCCCCTTCCTCCCAAAAAAAGAAAGTTTTTACGAGGATATAAACAAAAGAAATTTAACCGTCCCGAAAAAAAAAAAAAAAAAACAGAAAGAAAGAAAAATTTGTTGATTGTTTTTAAACCCTTTAAAACAAAAAACCCCTAATTCATTTTCGTTTAAACAACCATTAACCGAAAATAAAAATGGCGACCGTTGATCAATTACTAAAAAAATTATTATTATTATTATCAATTTAAAAAAAAAGCAACCTTAGTTTATTATTATTATTTACAAAAGGTAAAAAAAAGTAAGACTTTAATAAAATGTTTAAAAATAAAAAAAATTGTTTACGGAATTTTTTAAATTTACAATTTAATGAAAGGAAAAAAAAAGGAAAAAAAAGGAAAAAAAAATTTAAATAAAATCAAAGGAAAAAAGGAAAAAAAAAACAATTTTATTCGCATTGCGATTCAGACGTAATAAATTATTATGTTTTCTTTTTCTCCAGGATTTTTTGTTTACGTTAAAAAATTTATTTATTTATTTATATTCAAAATGAGAAGAAAAACAGTCGACGGTAGGTTTTAATAGTTTTTCCTTCTCTTTCGTTTTTCCGCCATTTTTTTTTAAATAAACATTTTTATTTATAACATGCAAACAATAAACAAAAAATTAATAAATGTTTTTTTTTTTTTTACCTTTTTGAGAAAAGCGATTTTTTTTTTATATGCATTTTAACAAGAGATAAAAAAAAAAAGTTTTCCTTTTTTTTTCCTTTTTTTTAATTTCTTTTTTTTCCATTTTTCCTTTTTTTTTTGTTTTGTTAATAATAAATAAATTTTTGAGGGTTTTTTTCCCTCTCACTCTCTCTCTCTTTCTCTATATGAAATAAATTTGATATTTTGGCGTTTTTTTTATATATATATATTTAGAACAAAGGAAAGGAAAATATTTTATTATTATTATTATTTTTTTTGCGGTTTTTATATTTTAACTAGTCAACGGCATCGACTACAAAAAAAAAAAAATTTATTAATTTTTTTCTGTCTTTTATGTATTGAAGGATCCATAAAAATTTTTTTTTTTTTTTTTGTTTCAACGTCGTGTCGTTATCGTAAATTTGTTTTTATTATTTATATTATTATTATCATCATCACGGGGGTTAAAATTGGCGGGAAGGGAGAGGGGGGAAAGCGGAAAAAGTTATTATTAAATTTTAAATATTTTTGTAAATAATAAAATAAAGTTTGAATTATTTTTTTAATAAAAAAACAATCAAAATTTTAATTAATTGATTTTTTTTTTTTTTTTTTGAAAATTGAAAAAATCAAACGTTTTGTTTGTTTTTTTTTTTTGGGGGGGGGGGGAAATCCGCAACAAAAAAACTTTTTTGTTTTGTTTTTTTATTTTTATCACCTTTTTTTTTTAAACGTAATAAATTTCAAGTACCTTTTGTTTATATGTATAAAAAAAAAATTTAAATATTGTTTAATGGTTGTTTTTGTTTGTTTTTTTTCATAAAAAAAAAAAAATTTACGACGTGTAAAATGTCTTCCTCCTTCCCTTCCTCCCCCTCTCCTTTCCACCCCTTCTTTTCTTTTTGCAATTTTAACAACAAAAAC
>NW_002987050.1:332106-334002 GCF_000006295.1 Pediculus humanus corporis | reverse complement strand
AAATAATTAATCGTTATAAATTAATAATCGGTGTAACGTTCGTTTATTTTCGTCAAGTACTTCGCTTTAAAAAAAAAAAAGAAAATTTTCAACCAATCAGAGGCGAGATCGTGTGAAAGTAGGAGGAGTATTTAAATTTTAAATGGAATCCGAACTCGTGTTGTTTGTTTGTTTACATTTTGTTCGCTATTTAAAAAAAAAAACTTTTTTCATTAAAAAAAAAAGTTTTTTTTTTTTTAAATGAAAAATTTACTCATTTTCATTTTGAAATTATTTTCATAATTAAAAAAATTAAATGTAAAATATTAAATGAAAAAAAAAAAAAAGAAAAAACATTCGAAAAGTTTATTACGTTTAAAGGAAAAAATAAAAGGAAAGGAAAAATAAGGAAAGGGAATTATTATGGAAAGTTTAATTAAAAACATTTTTATTGTAATAATAAAAAAAAAAAAGAAAATTTTTTTTTCTTTTTTTTTATTATTATTAACATCGTAATCACTTTTGAAAAAAAAAAAAAATTATTAATACGTTTTTATTTAAAAGAAAAAAAAAAGGTTTTAAATTAATAATAATAAACCAATAATCGAACCTTATTTTTTTTAACTTTTTAAAAAAAGAAAAACTAAGTGTTGCTTTTTTTTTTTTTAACTTTAATGAAGCTTATCAAAAATAAAATTTTTTTTTTTTTTGAAATGTAATTATTAATTTTGATCCACATCAATTTTTTTTTTGTTATACGTCAAAAACTCAAAAATAAAAAAAAACCTAACGATGAATTTTTCTTTTTTTCTTTTTTTTTTTAAATTAAACGAGAAAAAAATAATGAATCAATCAAAAAACAAAAAAAAATTTAATCCAATACGTTTCCTAAAAAATTAAATTTTTTTTTTTTTCTTTTTTAAAGCATAACTCTTGATTCGTTTTATCACAAAAATTGTTTTTTTTTTTGTTTTTAAATTTTAATTAAAAAAAAAAAGAGGTCGTTAAATTTTACGGATTTAGAAAACGGAGAAGTGGGGGGGGGCGGACGGAGGACGGATAGAGAAGATTAACTTACCCAAAATGCCAAGTCTGTAATTAATAGTAACAACAATAACATTTCCATAAGCTGCCAATACTGAACCATCGTAAGGATTACCAGAATTCCATTCGTATGATTCTCCATGTACGTAAACAATAACAGGTAAAGGTCCTTCTTCTTCCGGAGGTACACCTAAAACAAATTACGTTTTCTTATAAAATAATAATGATGATTTTTTAAATCTCTGACAAATAGGAACTTTAAGGATTTCCTAACACATTTCAATTGTTTCAAACAATTAAACAAACGATTATTATTATTATTTAAATAAAAAAAGTGTTTTTCGTTGAAAAACACATAAAAATATTAAAAAATTTTTATCGTTTAAAAAAAAAACTGTTGGGTAAAAGTAAGATAAGTTAAACAATAAATTTTTATTTTTCGGTTGTTGTCATCATCATCATCTTTGTTTGTCTATGTGACCGCATTCAATAACACATTTTTTTTTTTTTAACGAGATTAAAATCAATAATTTATTATCTATCAGACAAAAAAAAAATGACAGGAAGCAGAATTTGCAAAAAAAAAAAAAAAATCATTCCAAAGGATAAGAAAATGTTTGATAAAACATTTTTTTTTTACTCACTCTGCCAAAAAATCCAACCGAATAATAATAATAATAATTTATTTTTAACTTTTTTTTTCCCTCCCCTCTCCTTTCTTACTCGTCATAATCCCTTTTTTTATCGACTTCCCTCCCTCTCTCCCTTTTTACCCCCTTTCAGAAAAGTTTTTTTATTGTTTTGATAGTTATCCCCCATTTCAATAACTATAAAATCAAAAACCATGTTTTTTTTTTTTTCAACCCTAATAAA
>NW_002987050.1:328117-331482 GCF_000006295.1 Pediculus humanus corporis | reverse complement strand
TAACGAATTTTTTTTTTTTTTTTGGAAATCGAACTCATTGATAAGAATCACCCCAAAGGGAAATTACTTATCATATATTTTTATTGTTAAATTTTTTTTTTTTAACCGAACGAAACGTAAACTGAAAATACATGAAAACGATGACGTAGACGATGACGACGAAAACGATGACGTAAAAATAAGTTTAATCTAAAATTGATTATCTAGAAAAATAAAAAAAACGAGTGTGAGTGTGATTTTTTCCATCGTTTTTTTTTTTTTTTTGTTTTTTCTAAAAATTTTGTTCAGTCACTTTCGAAAAAAATGGTAATACCGAATAAGGGTTAATATTACCCTTAATAAAAGGGAAAACAACAAAATTTCTAAAGTTTTTTAAAGGATAATTAAATTACTCTTTTGCGATAACAACCTTATGAAATCGTTTTTGGAAAACGTTTCTCGTTGTTGTTGTAAATTTTTTACTTTAAATATTTTTCCTAAATAAAAATTTAAATGTTTGAACGGTTAATAAT
This sequence comes from Pediculus humanus corporis, assembly GCF_000006295.1. NCBI lineage: Eukaryota > Metazoa > Arthropoda > Insecta > Psocodea > Pediculidae > Pediculus > Pediculus humanus. The sequence goes on along the minus strand of NW_002987050.1, from coordinate 330,970 downwards.
AAATTTTAATAAGTTATTAAAAGTTTTTTTAAAAATAATAAATAACAATAAAATGTTTTTCAATTAAATTTTTTATCTAGAAAACTAAAAAAAAATTTTTATAACTTTACTTTTGCTTTTACTTTCGTTTGTTGTTAACAAACAAACTCTCTAAAAAGAGAATTTTTTTTTTACATGCTTGCGGGTGCGTGCGTGCGCGTGCGCGTGCTTTTTTTTTTGCAAAATTTACTTTTGTTTTTAATTCATTTTTTCCCTTTTTCTTTATTAAAAAAAATTTCTTTTAATTTTGATGAAGTTATGACAACCGAGGAAATTATGTCTTTAGTCACACGAACGAATGGACCATTTTCACAGCTTCCTTCACTACCCCCATCCTAAAATTTTTTCCGTGACAAAATCTCATGTGGGAGATTATTTTAATTTTTATTTATTTACACATTAAGTTTTTTAAGTTCTTATTTTTTTTTTTTATTTTTTTTTACAACAAACTATTTTTATTCAGTATTCGTAACATCGAGAGATAAAGTTCCAGACATAAAGAGAAAAAGAGGAAGGGAAAAAGTTGCAGACATGAAAAAAAAGAGAGAGAGAGATGAAAGAATTTCACGTCCTTTTTTATCCTTAAAAACTTTTTTTTTATGAAAAAAATTTGTGTCTCTCTCTAGCGAGGTTTTTGTTGTATATTTTTCAACACGAAAAAAAAAAAAAACTTTTCAAAATTTTATTATTCAAAGTTTCTTGTAAATTATTAAGACAATTATCAGACCGTAAATCGATAATATAAAATCAAATCGATGACGTCATACAATTCACGTCACGTAAAATAAAAAGAAATTTCATCGTTTCGATTTCATAACAAAAAAAAAAAAAAAAAAAAAAAAAGTTTAGCAATGAAAGCAATTATTAACTTAATGCTTTGAACTTTTCTCTCTCTCTCCCCCCCCTACTCCCCTTACCCTTCCCTATTGCTCCCCTTTTTTAAATAAATGTCAAAAGTTTTTAAATGTTTTTTTAATCAAATTTTTCTTTCTTTTTTTTTTTTTTTTTTTTTTTTTTTTTTAAAAAAAAAAAAAAAACAAAACATTTTTGAAATTTCTATGCTGAAAACTTTTTTTTTGAGCCTTTAAAAATAATAATAAAAAAATTATTTTTTATTATTATCTTTGTGTTTATCAAATTGAATTATTATTATTATTATTAAATAATTTTCCCCGTATGGTTAAAAATAATTTTCCTATTTGGGTTTGGTTTTTTTTTTCGGGGGGCAAAGGGGCGAAGGAAAAAGGAAATGTGAAAAACAAAAAACCAACCAATGAATTCTTTTTTAAAACAATAAGTAAATATAAGTAAAATAAAATAAATAAATAATAATAATAATAATAGATGGGGGCGTACGTAATAAATTTTAATCAAAAATCATTGTTTAATAATTTTCTATTATTTTCCATTGTTTTCTATATAAAATAACAACAAAAAAAAAAAAAAGAAAGGAAATTTAAAAGTTTGAAAAAATAAAAAAAAAAATCGAAGAGAGAGAAAGAGAGGGGAAGTGAATGAGGAGAGAAATAGGAAGTGAAAGTGAAATAAGAGAAAGCAAAAGAAAAAAACGAAAGAATGGCCGAAAAGGGAAAATTTTTTCCAATTGTTTTTCCAAAAAAAAAAAAAAAATAGAAAAGTTGTTTTCGAAACTAATAGTTTGTTCTTTTTTTTATTCCACGAGAGAGAGTGAGAAAGGTTTCACGACTCGATGCAAAAAATGAAAAAGGAAAAAAAAAATTATATAATTCAAACATTGTTTTTTTTTTTTCTATGTTATTCCCGAAGGAATTGAATTTATGAATGAAAAATATCAGAATGTAATTTTTACACGTTTATGACGTGGAAAAAGAAGAAAAAATTTATTTTTTTCTCTCCAACCCATAACTAATCAATCGTCCGAAGTTTTTTTTAACAGAAAATATAATTTTATCATGGGGTATTTGTTGTTTTGAACGGAAGTGGGGGGAGAAAGAGGGTGGGAAAAAAAATTAAATTCAATTATTTTTTTAAAGCTGAAAAAAACATTTTTTTAAAACCCTTTCTCCTCTTGCTTTTCTTCAACCCCCTCCTTTCATTTCGTTAATAAAATCATTATGAAAAAAACCTGAAATTCTCTTCTCTCTCTTCCCATTTCCTCCCTCCCTCCTCCCCTCTTTCTCTCTCTCTAAAAGAAAAATTCTTTTCATTTCGTTTGAAAACTTTGCCATTTTTTTTTTTTTTGTGTTAATTTTTCCATTCAAAGTTGCTTTCATTTCATTTTAATTTTTTTTTTTTTTTTTGGAAAGCTTCGCTTAAAATCTTTTTTTTTTTTTTTTATTTTAACAAAAGACAATATAATAACTCTTACCAAAGACTGAGTTAAAAATTACGGAAAAGCTCAAAAATATAATTTAAACTGGAATAAAGCCAGGATCAAAAAAAAAAAAAAATTTTTCTTCTTTTTGCTGGAGAAAATGTGAAAAAAATTTTTTTCCCCTCCCCCCGAGTTTTTTTCATTTTTAAAAAAATTAATAAAAAAAAAAAAAAGTTCCCGAGTTCGTTTCTCGTGTGCGGCGCTATATTCTGTACCAATTCCTTCTCGAAACGATTCCTCTTTCCGCTCCTGTTCTCCAACACTTTCATTCCCAATTCGTTTCCCTCCTCCCTACCAATTTTCTCTTTCTTTCTTTCTCAAAAACACCCGCACTTTTTTTTTTTTACTTATTTTCCCGTATTAAAAAAAAAAAAAAGGAAAGTAAAAAAAAAATAAACATAAAAAAAAGAAAGTGAGGGGGCAAGAAAGAGGGGGAAGGAGGAAAGGGAGAGAAAGAAAAA
>NW_002987050.1:323261-327663 GCF_000006295.1 Pediculus humanus corporis | reverse complement strand
TTTCACAAACCAACAACCGCCGCCGCCACCGCCTACTTCACTTCGTATAAAAAAAAAAAAAAAAAAAAAAAAAATTATTCGGTTGAAAAATCATTTTTTTCACGGTTGATAAAATCCAAAATTAATTTTTTTTTTTGGGGGAGGGGGGCGGATAACCCAATTTAAAAAAAATGCATTTTTTTTTTTTTTTTTTTCGTCTGCTTTCAAAACGAAAATTTCAGTCGAAATTACAAAAAAAAAATTTTAATTTAAAAAAATAAATGAATATGTAAACAAACAATTTTTCATTCAAAAACTTTTTTAAAAAAAAGCGCGGGTAATAGCGAACGTATTTAAAAAACCGGAAATGACGTGTCACATCATCGAATCGATATTTAAATTACAACAAAAAAATAGAAAAATCCCATAACGACTTTAAATAAATTTTATTATTTCACTTCCGGCGAGTACAAAAAATAAATTTTTTTATTACTTCTTCTATTTCCCTTTCCCTCTCATTATTATTATTTAATCCGCGAGAAATATTTGTTAAATTAAAAGAAAAAAAAAACAAATTCTGACATAAATTAATAAGTTTGTCGTGTAAAAAAAAAAAAAAATGGAGGAAAAAGAAAGAAAGAGAAAAAAAATTCAAAAGAATTTTATTAAAACTTTTTTTGGTGATTTATATTTCTATAAGAATAATTCTTTTTCCTTTTTCGTCATCACTCCTTTTTTTTTCTTTTTTTATTAAATTAAAAACTTATTAAATTCGAACCAACTTTTTCTTCTCTTCTTTTTTTGTTGTCTGCTACCTTCTACCGCGTTGTCTCCTACCTTTCCCTTCCCCCCTACCCCATTCCCTCCCTCTCGGGATTTCAAACAAATTTTACTTACACGTGTAATTTATTTACCATTCCTCTCGTATTTCCCAAATTTTTTAATTTCATTAAAAAAGAATTTTCACACGTGTATCCGTGTCAATAAATTTTTTTAATATAAAATAAGGTAAAAGAATTTTCGATAATTTATTTTTTTTTTTTTTTTTATCATATCGTGGCATTAGAAAAATATTTTTATCGACGAATTTTTTTTAGGTGTGAAATTCTTTTTAAAAATGTTTTATCCTTGTTCGAAATTTTTTTTGAAATATAGAAAAAAAAAAATTTTGTCGTGTAAAAAATAATTTTTGTAGATTTCCACGTTTTAATTTAATAAAAATTGAAAAAGTACCGACGTGAAGGATGGATGGAAGGAGGGAAGGGGGGAAGGGATGGTAAACAATTTCCGCTCTCATGTAACAAAAAAAATTTTTTTTTTATTATTCTTGACGTTTGTGTTATTTTTTTTTTTACTGAAATAAATTTAAAAATCTTCGAGTGTCCATTAAAATTTTGCCACATTTATTTATCCCAAAGTGAATAAATAAATAAATAAAAAGCAGACGAATTATTTATCTTTTGCTATTACTACTTGACTATAAAGCAGAAGATAAATATTATTAAATCAAGATGAGAGAACGTTATGGATTGTCATTTATATTTCACACTACTTGAAAAAAAAAAAACGTATTATAATTTTCACCGGAAGTTATTTTATTCAAAAAACGAAGAAATTTTTTTTTTTTTTTTCCCTCACTGATGTTTCTTTCAATCAATCGTTTTCCAAAATCAAAAAAAGGAAAAAAATCTCATTTTGAGGGGAGGGAGGGGGTGAAAACGTCGACTGAAAAAGAATTTTTGACAAATTCGAAAATTTCTTCCTCGTCGTCATCGTCTTCGTAATCAATTTTAAGATTGAAAAACGTGACGTCGTAAAAACAAAGTAAAAAAACTTGAAAAAAAAAAATTATTAAACCTCAAAAAAAAATTACAGGGAAAAAAAATTTTTGCGTTTTTCTTTGTGATTTGACGTGGAAATAGAAAAAAAAAAAAACGGAAAATAAAATGGCGAGTAGGAAAAAAAAGGAACAAAATTAAATTTTGATTGTTTCGCGCATTGTTGTGTTGATTTTTTTAAATTTTATTTTGTTTTTTTGTTTTTTTTAAACCTTTATTAAATCGGAAAGTTGGGGAAGGTAAAGGGGGACCGGGAGGGGGAGGGGAGTCGAGCAAAATGGAAAAAACTGAGTCAAAAAACGGGCAATAAAAACAACATGGGAAAAAATAATGAAAAACGGTTTTTTTTTTTTTTAATAATTTCACAAATTTAACATTTTTTTTTTTCAAAAAAAAAAATTTAAATGGCGCGAAACGTCGGTTGGGGGGGGATGGGGTGGGAGGGAAGAGGGGGATAGCGAAGGAGGCGAAGTGAAAAAGGTAAAGGGGGAGGGGGTGGAATAAAAGAAACCGGGGAAAAAAAAGAAAACATTTTATAATTCCGTAATATTTGAAATAAATAACAAAATTATTTTCTTTTGTCCTTCTACCCCTCCGCCATTTTTTTTTTTTTTAAATTTTCAAGATTTTTATATACACAGATAATCTTTATTTAAATATTTATTCGGTAAACCATTTTTGGTATTTTATTCAGGTTTATTTTATTTTATTTTTTTCAAACCATCTGGTTTTACCCTTTTTTTTTATTTCATTTATTTATTTATTTATTTTTTGTGGTAAAAATGAAATTTTTCTCTTATTTACTTTTTGCACCCTCCCACCTCCCTCACCTCCCATCCCTTTAGTCTTCCCCTTCTCGCACCCCCCCCTTGCCACCAATAATCCCAAAATTTTCCTTTCATTTTTTTTTGTTCATTCATAATAATAATAACAACTCTTCATGATATTTTTAAAATATTTATTTATTGTTGGGTTTTTTTTTTTAAACGAATATTTTCATTCCGAGTAGTCATTATTGAGTGTTTAAACAAACGTTAAGGAAAATTTTTAATGACGTAATAGTTTTCCAGTCCCCCCTCTCCCCCATACTTCCTTACAATAAATAATTTTTATTGGTCGCAGTCAAATCGTTTAGTTTTTAGCATTAACAAAACAATTTGATTCGCACATATTTAAAAATATCACCTCGTTCAATAATAATAATAATAATAGTTAATAGTAAAACACACCCACGCACGCACGCGCACGCACAAAGTTTTCCCCCCTCTCTCCCAAAAAAAAAAGCGTAAGCGAAATATTTTTAACGATTTTTAGCGGTTAAAAAATATTCAAACGTAAACGTGCGGCGGTTATTGAGTTAATCTCATTATAATAACCAACAAACAATTTTGTTTAATTCTTAACAGGATTAGTTTAATTTTCCGACATTTTTTTTTGTTTTCATTTTCCTCTTTTACAGTATAAAATAACTTTTCCATCTCTCTCTTCCTTTCTCTCTCTCTGTTTTTTTTGGTTTTTAATTAAATATTTTTCCTCGTTTGGAAAAAGCCTAAAAACAATTCTCTCATCGTTTTCTCCCTTATTACGTTTTATTTCAGTTATCTATTATTATTATTATTTATTTTTTTAAAAATATAAACGGAATTTAAAATCACTTTTTCTTTTTTTTTTTTTTTAAGTGACAGTTTTAACTTTAAAAAAAAGGTTTTTCTAAACGTTTGACCGTTTTTTTTTTTAAAGGTAAAGAGGTTAAAATATTTCACCTACAGCTTATTATAATGAAAAATTACGTAATAAAATTAAATATTATATTATTATTATTATTATTTTTTATTTAACGACAGTTACCATCGTGATTTTTGAAGGACCGCCATTTTTTTTTAAGTACCTAAGAAAAATTTATTATTAAAAAAAAACTTTTTAAACGGTTTTAACGGTTTTTACACTAAAAAATTACCGTAATATTTATTTAATATAAATAATTATTACCATTTCCGATTTTTCTTACCTCTTGTTATTCACGACTTTAAAATTTTTTAAAAACATATTAATCAAACGAAAAAAAAAACTATTTATTTTTATTTTTTATTTACCGCAAATTCTTTGTTTTTATTTTTCAAAAATTTTATTTAAGGTGAAAGGTAAAAAGTTAAAAAGGTTAAAATAAAAAGAAGGAGAAAACTTTTTTTTTGATGTAAAAACTTTTGTTTAAAAAAAAAAAAATTTTCACGGAAAAAAGAAAAAAATCGGACTTTTCTTTTCTTTTTTTTCGTTCACTTTTTTATTCTGTAACAAGTAATTTAAAAGTTTTTGAAAACAAAAAAAAAAGAAAAATCTAGAACGTTCGATGTATATAAAACCGTTAATAATTACCGTATAAAATCACATTATCAATTTAAAACATTACTAAAAAAATTTTTTTAAGGTACATGAGTACCTTGCATATTTTTTTAAGGTACATGAGCATGACCCGAAAGTTTGTTAACTTTTTTTTTTTTTTTACGTAAGCTAAACAAGAAAATATTTTTATTAAAATTTGATTGGAGAATATTTAAACGAAGTTTAATTTGATTGGTTTATCAAAT
>NW_002987050.1:299552-322691 GCF_000006295.1 Pediculus humanus corporis | reverse complement strand
CTTTTTTTTTTATTACTCTTATTATCTAAGTAATAATAGTGGTGATAATAATAATAATTATTATTATTATAAAGATATAATTTATAACTTTGTTTTAAAAGGAAGTAATAAATTATTTCTCGCCATTAATCAAATAAAAAATTCTTTTTTTTTTTTTTTGAAAAATTTATACCGTCAGTTACAAATTTGAAAATTTGATGAATTTTAATTAGAAATTATTATTATTATTATTATTAATATTATTATTAATATACGGAATATATTAATTGTATTTTAATATTTAAATAATTTTACGACGACGCAAGGAAAAGTTGAATTTATTACGAAAAAAAAAAGTGAATGTAATTATAAGTTGTGAAAATTCTGGAAGGGGAGAAAAAAAGGGAAATTTATCTATCACTCCTGGAATACGTCGTACCTGATAATGAAAAAAAAAAGTCTGGATATAAATGAATGAAACTAGGGAGACGAAAAAAGGAATTTTTTTTTTCTGGGTTCATTTAAAAATTAGTTTTATAAATTTTTTATTTCTTTTTTCAACAGGGAAAAATCTTGTTTCTTTTTTTTTTTGTTTGTTTTTCTGGTTACAAATAAAAAATTAAATAAAATACATCATTCTGAAAAAGAAAAAAGAAGATAGAATAGGAAAAGGTGGAAAAAGAAAAGGAGGGCCAGGAGGAGAGCGAAAAGGAAGAGGAAGTGAAGCGGAAATAGGAAACGAAAAAAAAAAACCTTAAAATCATAGGTGGTAACTAATTGAGGTGTCAGTTTACTTACAACGGGAAAACGAAATTTTATTTTTTTTTTTTAAACAAGAAAAACGGATTAAGAGTTTTCAAGTTTAAATTTTCTAAAAAAAAAGAAAAAAAGAAAGTTTTCAAACCGTCAGACATTTCTCTTTTTACTTTTCTTTTCTTTTCTTTTTTTTTTTTAAAAAAAATGTTTTTCAGTTTTTTTTTTACTTTTCATTGTTTATAATTTTTGTGGAAAATTTTTTTATTTTTTTAATTCTTATTGATTTTTTTTATATTACAAACTCTCTCTCTCTCTCTCTCTATCTATCTACGTATCTATTCATCCATATCTCTCTTTCTCTCTCTTCCCCTCTTTCTCTCTATTTATCTATAATTCTCCCTTTCTCCTTCTTTCTCCACTTCTCTCTCTTTCTCTCTCTTCTAATCTCTATCTATCTAAATTTCTCTCTCTCTCTCTATATATATCTATTTATCTTTCTCTCTCTCTCTCTCTCTCTTTTTTATTCTCCTTGAAAATAAAAATAAAAAATTTAATTCATCATCGATTTATTGATTACTTCGTAAAATATAAAAATAAAAAAAAATTTCGGTAAATTAATTAATTAAAATTTTATTTTAACGTTTTTTTTTTTTTATTTAATAATTCAAACTGAAAAATAATAATAATAATAATAATAATAATAATAATAATAATAATAATAATAATAATAATGAAAGAAAGAAAGAAAGAAATCAGACAAATGAAAAATCTAAATATATTTTCTCACGTAAAGTAATAAAAAATTAATGTTTTTACGTGATGTTTCCTGTGGGAAACTATCAGAGTTTTTCAAATTGAACCCAAAAAAAAAAACAAAAAAAAAAAAAAAAAACGAAATGAAAATATAAAAAATAGAAAACGAAAGAGAGAGAGAGAGAAAAAAAATTATATATATGTGTTCTTTTCTTCTTCCGTTATTATTATTATTATAATGATTTTCACAAGATTTATCCGTTAATAATTATTTCAAAAATTTGCAACGAATCAAATTTCTTGTTAATCAGGTTGACATTTTTTTTTTGTCATTTCATTAAAACAAAAAAGAAAAGAAGGGAAAAATTGTCGTTAAAACTTTTTACGCGGAACAAAAACTCTTCCCCCCACTTTTCATCCCCTCCCCTTCCTCTTCTTTAACCCCCCCAAAAAAAAAAAAATTAATTCGCGAAAACAAAAAAAAAAAAAATTTTTTATTTTTAATTTTAATCTCTCAGTTTTTTGTATTTAAGGAAAAGAAAAGCAAAATAATAATAATAATAATATTGAAAATTTTTTTCTTTTTTATTTAAACCGGAAGTGAGAAAATTTTTTTTTTGTTGAAAACGTTTCAATCCAAACTCCGATAAATATAAATAAAATTATTAATGATAATAATATATATTAAAACGACGCCGATGAAACGATTTTAAAAATTAATCCAATTCAGTGATGACAACAGAAAAAAAAAAAAATAATAATAATAAAAGGGGGATCGAGGAGAAGAATAATAAAAACGTAAATGAAAAATGAAAAAAAAAGTAAAACAAAGAAAAAAAGGAAAAGAAAATCGATTGTAATAAAATAAATAAATATATATATATATAATCTTTGTATGTTTATCATTATCATTATTATTATTATTATTATTATTATTCTATGCGTAATTCACGTTTAAGTAAAAAAAAAATAAATAAATTTTAAAATATTTATCAATTTCGTGGGAGGCGGAGAGCGGGTAGGAGGGAGGCGGTGCTATTTTTTCCCTATAAATTTCATCACGTAATTATTATTATTATTTTTTTCCTTATTCATTCATAAATTTGGTCATTCGATTATTATTATTATTATTAATTTTCGAATAGTTCGACGAAAATGACGGTTTGTTTGTTTTTTTACCACAAAAAGGTTTCGAGATCCTTTTTTGCCTTTTCAACAATTTTTTCGATCGATTAATTTTATTGATTTCGTTTCGTAAATAAATATAAACACATTTATTTACAAAAAAATTTTCTGCATTTAAACCAATATCGATAATAATAATAATAATAATAATAATAATTAATGATAGTAATTAATAAAATTCGTTTTGGTTTTCGAGTTTTGATAACGTGATAAGAATAAAATATTATTATTTTTATTATTATTATTATTATTATTATTAATCGATCGCGTGCGAACGAACAAATGAACAAATTATGTGTATTAAACGTTAAATAATTTGTTATAAATAAAATAACAATATTATTATTATTATTATTATTATTATTATTATTTTTTTTTTTTTTTTTTTTTTTTTTTATACTTTAATTTTTATTCTCATTTGATATTCGAAAAATCTAGAATTTTTTTTTTCTTTTTTTTTCCATCCGTCAAAATTAATTCAAATGTAAACAAAAAAAAAAACAAACAAACAAACAAACAAAAAAAAAGGTTTGGGGGCAACGACCCAAAAGGAAAAGAAAAAAAAAATTTTTTTTTTGTTTTCATTCCCTTGAAAAAAAAAAAAAAAAAAAAAAAAAACGAACAAACGAAGGAAGGAAACCTTGTTTTAAAAAAAATAAACAAAAAGCAGACGATTTTTTTTGACGTCATCAAATAATTAATATCAAAATTGCAATAGTTTTCAAGTAGTTGTTAAAATAATAAATAACAATATTAGATTTATGTTAGATTGTTATGCGTTTGAAATAAGAATAATAATAATTTAAAATTTTTTTCGTGAGTGCGTGTGTGTGTGCGTGCATGAGTTGTGCGTGTATCGTTTAACGATAACTTTTTATTATTATTATTATTTTTTCATCTCCAGGCTGTTTTTCTTTTTTTTTTTTTTTTTTTTAAATGCAAAACAATTTTTTTTTTTCATGCGTAGTATTCCTTTTTATTTTATTTTTTCTTCCTTTGATTCTATTCCATTTTTTTTTACGTTGTATGTTTTTTAAATTGAAAAAAAGAACAGATGAAAACGATAATTGAAGTCAAGTTTTTTTGGTAAAAAAAAAAGGAAAGGAAAAGGAAAGGAAAGGAAAGAGAAAAAAAAAATGGGGGAAAAAAAATATTAAAATTGGACTAATGCCACTGGGAGTTACAATAGTGTGCTGCTTCTGCTGCTGCTGCTGTTGTTACAGAGAGAAAAGCTTATCTCGTAATTGTCTTTTTTTTTTTCTATGAAAAAGAATGAATAAAAGAAAGAAAGAAAAAAAAAGAACAAAAAAAAAGGAAAGAAAAAAAATATCTTATACAGTTTTATGAAATTCAAACTGAGCTTTCCGGTTTTGATTGCATTATGATTCACCGTTGTGTAAAAAAAAAACTTTCGGGGCGAGAAAACAAAAAAAAAAAAACTCATTCGAACCTTTTCATCCTTTTTCCTTTTTTTTTAACTTTTTCTTAAATCAAAAGCTAAATAAAAGTTAAGAAAAGAAAGAAAAAAAAAGGAAATTTGGTATAAATCTCAAAAGAGTAAAAAAAAAAGAACCTTTTTTCTTAGTTAAAAAAAAGGAAAGAAAAACCGGTCGGAATGATGTAAATCGTTTGAACTATTTTAAATAAAACTTAAGGTTTCAGGTCGTTTCAGGTTAAAGGTCAACCTTTTTGAAAATATTCACACAATAAACCGATTCACGATCGAGTAAGTAGTTTCTAGATTTTCATTTACAAAGTCAATACATGGAAAATCTTTGTGAAATTTATCTGTATATTTATATACTTTTTCCTTTGACCTTTTTTTTTGAGTTTTTTTCCTTTGATTCTAATGTAAACCGAGTTGAATTGTTCGAACGTAAAAAAAATTTTTTTGTTTTACTTATTTTAATAATAAATTTCGTTTTTTTTTTTGTTTCAACCCTTTCTTTCGTTTCGTTTATTTTTTAATAAAAATTTTACTACTGGGTGACATTTAAACTTTCGTTTTGTGCGTCGCTTTTTTATTTTTTTTTAAAAATTCCATTTAAAAAAAAAATTATTCCCCCTCGTCCTTCCTTTTTTTTTTTTCCCTTGATATAATTAATCTCGTTAATATTAATCATCATCATCATCATCATCATCATCATCGTCATCCTACCATTGATACGATGACGCAAATGTTTTTTTTTTTTTTTTAAATATTGATAAAAAAAAAAAATTTTTATTTTAATCAAAAAGTTTTTCTACATCATTATTATCTCAACGTATTATTATTATTATTATTTAAAATCCCTGGAATAATTTTGATGAAATAATATTTCGAAAATTCATTTGAATAATAATAATAATAAAAGTGAAATTTTTTCAACCGAAAATGAAAATTAAGACGGATAAATAATAATAATAATAAATTAATCGAAATCTTTTTTTTTTTGGACTTTTTAGTTTAAAAATAAATAAATAAATAAAATTTTTAGATTTAAATCGAAAAAAAAAAAATGGAGGATAAGAAGAAGAAGAAGTTTGTTGCAGAAGAAAAACAAACAAACAAACAAACAAAGTTGGAAAGTGACAGGAAATTAAGAAAGTTGTTTAAAAAAAAAAAAAAGAAAGAAAATTATCAAGTCTTATTTTATATAACCTTTTCGTCGAAAATGATTTCCTTTGTTTTTGCCTTTGTCACACACAAAGGAAAAACAAAAAAAAATCAAACCTGAATTTAAAAAAAAAAAAAACAAAAATTAAAAAAAACCCACTTTTCTTTTTCTTTTTCTTTTCCTTTTTTTTTATTAATTGAAATCCCGACAGAAAAAAAACCATAAATAAATCCATCCGGGGAAAATAAATTTAAACTGGGTGAAAGTAAGAAAAAAAAAATAGGGGAGGTGGTGGGGAGTGGGAGGAGGGAGGGAGGAAGGGAGTGATGAGAATTTCTAAAAAAAATTGGAGTCTGTTCATTAAGGATAATGAATTTGGCCTCCTATCTTTTCAATTTTTTTTAGAAAACAATGCTGACGTTTTTTTAATTTGGAAATCTTAATCTTATAAATATTATTATTATTATTATTAATAACTTTGTTTTCCTCCTATAAACCAAAATAATAATAATAATAAATAAATATCAGTTGACTAAATAAAAAAAAAAAAAAGTAAAATCATTGTCAAAAATTATGGATAAATTTTATAAAACTTTTACTATTATTATTATTATTATTTTTAAAAGGAAATATACAAAAACAAGATAGAAAAAGAAGTAGAAGAAGATAAAGAAGAAGAAAAAGAAGATAAAGATGATTAAAAAAAGGGGGAGGGGAGAAGGAAAAACTTAATCAACGCATGGAAACTTGAGTTTTTTTTTTTTTTTGAAAATTCCTTATTAAAAAAGGTTTAAACTACGTAAAATTTACATTTTCTAATCGTTTAAAAAAGGTTTTCATATCATTTAGATAGACCGAAAGGGATTTTCTAAATGAAATTCAACCCACTTTTTTTTTATATTGATTTATCGAACTCTCTGAGAATGTTTGTCTCTGGAAAAATAAATATTACAAAAAAAAGAGGAGAAGGAGGAAGGAGAGGAGGGGAGAAGGGGGAAGAGGAGGATATGATAATATAAAATTTAAATTTTAAGAAAAAATTAATGTTATGTTAATAATAATAATAATTCAATAAAATTCAAATCCGTTTTTGAAAAAAAAAAAAAGGATCGGATGAAATATATGTGTCGCCGTCGTGTTTTATTAAAAAATTTTCCGGATATCCTGAAAAATCATTTCGCGGAAATAATTAAAACGTTACAAAAAAAAGGTTCTAGAAAAACGTAGAAAAAAAAAATTATTGTTTAGAAAAACTGGTGTTGGTAGGGAAAAAAAAAAAATTTTCGAAAAGTATGAGAATGGAAAAATGCTGGTAAATATTTGGTTTTTATTTTAAATAATATGCGGTTTCGTTTTTAAAGTCCGTTAAAATTATTGTGTAAATAATAATAATAATAATAATAATAATAATAATAATACTAATAATAATAATAATAAAATCGCACTATGTGGGACGGCCCACATTCTTCGGAAAATATTATAAGTAGCACCACCGAAATTCGAGTATTTGTCCCTAAGGAATCGGGTAGAAACCTGGGATAAATACTTAAAAACCCCGACAAATAAGAGCCTTGTCGTGTTTAATAGTGGACATAATAATAATAATAATAATAATAATAATAATAATTGAAAAATTTTATTATAAAAAAATGTTTTTTTCTCTCTCATACAAGGTAAAATTCACACTTACGGAAAATACGATGGGAAGAGGGCGGGGGGAGGGTGTAAACACGCACGGAGGCGGAGGGAAAAAAGAATTTTTACTAGTCAATTTATTAAAAAGGTCAATGAACTATTTTTTTTTCAAATTTTAAAAATCAAACTATAAATATTTACAGAAATTTTCTTTTTTTTTTTTTTTTCATTTCGAATTCCCGGACATTTCAAATCCTTCTCCAATTTTTCAAAATTTATGAATTATTCTCAGAAAAATTTATAAATATATTTATATATATTTTTTTTATCTCTTATCACATTTTCGTTTCTACAAAAAAAAAATTTTATTGTCGATAAAATAAAAAAAAAACCATATTCTCACGACTTCACAGACGCGCTTTTAAAAAAAAAAAGGAAAATTTTTCATTTTAACATTATTTATCATCACTTTTATTATTATTATCATCATCATCGTCGTCGTCGTCGTAATGTTTTTTCATACGCGACTAGTTTTGCAGTCGACGGTTTTTACATCCATTCCAGGTTTTTAACCGATCCCAAAGGATTTATTCTCCAGAAGAGAAGAACTTTCTCTCAAACCTTTTTTTTTACGAATCCCAAAATCTTTCTTATATTATTATTATTATTATCATTTAAATTATTACAAGTAAACTTTTCACGGTAGAATTATCTTTTTACCCTTCCACCCCCATCTCTCCCCCTCTCCCTCTTTCTATTCTATTTATTTCGTTCTTTATTTTCTGTCGTTTATTAAAAAAAAATATAATAATAATTTTTTTATTGTTTTTTTTTTTCATTCCGTCGAACATCTTTTCTCTCTCGTAATCAGTTATAGATATAATCCCCGTCAAAACCAATTATCGGTTTTCATTTGGATTAGAAATATATATATATATATATATATATATATATATAATTTTTTTTTATTTTGTTGTTCGTATCCCATCTTTAAATCCCTTTGTGACATTTTTGCAGATTAATCATTTATCAAGATGTCAAGTTATAAAAACGTGTTTTATCCGTTATATTTTATAAAAAAAATTTACCAGACATCAATTTATATAGATTTCAAAAAAGATATCTCCCGATATTTTTGAAAGACAAAAAACAAAAATTCAAAAAAAAAAGGAAAAGGAAAAATTTTTTTTCCTAGTCGAAAGGAGAGAGTAAATAACAACGAAAAAATTTTTGTTATTTAAAAAAAAAAAAAAAAACAAAATAAAAAGCAGAAGAAAACGTTTACGAATTGTTTTTTTGGTCTCTCCCTCCCTCCCTCTCTCTTTCTCTCTCTCTCTCTCTCTCTCTCTCTCTTTCATTTTTATCACCGGTGAAAAAACTTAATAAACAAGTCGGTATAACACAACACAACACATCCGGATGAAAACAAGATGCGGTCGATTAGTTGAAAGTTTTTTTTTTTTCCCTTCCCCCTTCCCTCCCCGAGTTTTTCATAACCGGAAATTTAATGCACTTAATCAAAAACCACGAGACGGTCCATTAAAGATAACTCGAGTGATTTAAACGATAAATTATTTATTTTTTCCGGATGTACTCAATCTATCTATTTATTTTTCCTTTATCATCGACCACCACCACATTATCATGATTACGAATGATTCGTGTTTTGTTTTTTTTCTTTTAAAATAAAATAAAAAAATTAATAATAATAATATTTATCGTGTGTTTCTCATCCTCCTCTTCCTCCTCCTCATCCTCCTCATCCACCTCCCCAATTAATTGATATTTTCTTTTCTATTTATAGTCGCTTTTTTAATATTAATAAAAATTTTAATTAGAAAAACGAGTTGTTATTGTTATTATTATTATTATTATTAACGGAAAAATATTCACGATTCGAAACCTTTTTTCCTTTGTTTGTTTGTAAAATGATAATAAAACAATAGACGACGTCGTCGACGTCGACGACGACGACGAGGAATATGTGGCTAATCTGGTTATCGAAAACAAAATAAAATTTTCTTATAATTTTATTGTAATTGTTTATAATTAAATTATACGTAATAAAAAAAACTTTTATAATGATTACCTTTGTGTTAATTTTTTTTTTCATTTTGTTTGGAGAACGGGGGAGGGGAGGGGAGAGAGAAGGGGGCTGGGAGGATACACGTGAAGGACCCGTGAAAAATGTCAAATAATTTTTCTATGAATTTATCACGCACGACTTTTATAAATTTCATATAAATAATATTTCAATATCAAATTTCAATCGATTTTATAAAAAAAAATTGGTGTTCGGTATCACGTTCGCTACTCGAATCTAATGCCACGAAATAATTATCAAAAATGATAAGTAAAAAATTTAAAAAAAAAAAAAACTGTCGCCGTGTTATTATAATTTATATATATATTTTTTTGATTTATTGATTTTATTATTATTATCATTATTATTATTATTAAAAAGGTCAATAAAATTTAAATAAATAAATAAATATATAAAATTCTCAGTGGAATTAGAACAACCGTTAAATTTTTTTGTTTTTTTTTACGACACCAATAAAATAATAATTATACTCTCGTTTCAGGTGTGTGTGGAGGAGGTGTGTGCGCGCGCTTTTTTTTGTCATTTTCCTAATTACTCAAGGTAACAATTTGACAAGGTGAGTGACGTTTAAAAACTTTAAATTACGGCAGATAAAAAAAAAACAAAATAAAAGCAATAAGATGATTAAATGAAACGGAAGAAAATCTCGTGGACCGTTTAACCGTTTCGCGAAAATTCTAGAATTTCATTTTGTAAATTTATTTAGACCAGCCCTAAAAAAAAATTTTCATTATCAATTTGTTATCATCGACGGCTTTTTAAAATTCACGGCCATTTTGTTAACAACCACGTATTAAATAATAATAATAATACCTTTATTAAAAAAAATTATCATCATTATTGCGTCTCTCTTTAATTTAATAAAATTTTATTTCGATCAAAAACGATTATTATTAATAATAAATAATGACGTCAATTCGTTTTTTTCTCCCTCCTCCCTCCCCCTTTACGCATTCGATAACGAGATTAAAAAAAAAATATATACATATATATATCGCTCGAAGGAAAAGTTATATTGGTTAAAAAGTTTAAAATAAAGTTAATAAGAGAAAAACTTGTTGTAATAAAACGAAAACAGTTTAATTTTGCTAATGTTAACAATGACACAAATTTATACTAGAAAACTTTCGATGAATACACAAAAAGCGGAATGAACCGTGAAAACGGAGAGAGAAAGTAATTAAATTCCGAATGTTGAACTCAATTTAAATTTTCCAGGCATGGATTAACGAATGAGAGAATATGAAGATGGAAAAATAAAAAAAAAGAAACAAAACAAAACAGGAAAGGTAAAAAAAAAAAAAAAAAAATTTATTTCGATACGATTCGACACAATCCACACAAACACACACACGAATTGTGTGTCGAATCCGATCATCTTAACAAAAAAGAAAAAAAAAATACTAAAACTAATGCCACGAAATTTCGAAATGAAAAGTCCCTAACGAGCACGTATTTTAGAAAAGTTTCTATTTACAAAAAAAAGTATTCACACACGCACACGCACACTTGGAGTGTAATAAATGAAAAGATTTTCTATCTTTTTTTTTTTTAAGGTAAATTTTCGTTGAGGTTGAAATTTTTCAGAGATATTAAATAAATATATCTATTTTAGTTTATTTTTTGAATTAAAATAATAAAAGATTTGATTTAACGTAGGTTTCGTCAACAACAACAATAATAATAATAATAATAATATTTATGGTTGGCTGGACAAACAACAGACGGTTGTTTCATTTATGTTTTAATAAGATTATATATATATAGATATCGGACTTTCTAGAATTTATGTATAGATATGATTTAGTTTTTATAGAATTTTGTTAATTGATTTAGTTTTTAGAGAAAATTTTATTAATTTTCTTATTTTTTCCTCCTTTATATCTCTCTCTCTTTTTCTTTTTTTTCTCTCTTTCTCTCTCTCTCTCATTCGAAAGTTTTCGAAAATTTAACCTGATTTTATTTATTTTTTTAATTAATTAATTTTATCACATTCGTTAATGTTTTTCCTTTTTTGTTTCGAATTAAACTACGATAAAACAAACCATTACTATTATTATTATTAATATTATTATCATTTTCATTATTATTATTATTATTACAACTAAGACGTTTAAAACAAAAAAAAAAACATTTATGTTTGAATTTGAAATTGAGAGTACAAACGAAAAATAATTACGTCGAAATAATTAATAAGTAATTATACTTTCAACAAACAACAATTGCCCTCCTGCATTTATACAAATGTTTCGTTTATTGTTACAAATTTTGCACAACAAACAACGAACAACAATAACAACAACAATAAAAATGAAACAAAGTAAACGTAGTAAAAATTATTTTTTATTTTTGGGTTATCGTAGAAACGAAATCATTTTTTATTTAGTAACACGACCTTTTTTTTTTAGTCGTTGATAGGAATTATCTTTTATCGGATGACCTTGAAATGAAAAAACCTTCCCTTAAAACCCAGCCAACCCTTAAAACAAAAAAAATAAAAAAACTCACGAGTGTAAAAAAAAATATATATATATATATATATATATATAATAATGTTATTCAAAATCAATTTATGTATCACGTTTACATCAATTTCACGCCTCGCTTAAATTAAACTCCGATGAAGATAATGATTATTATTATTATTATGACGTAATCATAATATTGTAAAATTACTTATGTATAAAAAATCAGTTGAAATAAAATAAAATAAATAAATCAATAAATGTATACGTAAATTGAATGTAATAATAAAAAAAAAAAATTTGATTAAGGTCAACGCACAAAATTCTAAATAAAAAATTTTTTTTTTCGCTTTAAAATAAAAGTGAGAGAGAGAGAGAGAAATAGAGTGAGAGAGTCAAATGGTAGGAGGGAGAGGGGGAAAGAGAAAGAGAGAGGTAGGGATAGAAAGTCCGTCATCGTCATTTTCATTTTGATTTTTGCCGTTCTTTGTTCGGTTTTATTATGATTATAAACGTTGGGGAAAAAAATAAAATAAATAAATAAATGACGGCGAGAACGACGACGACGACGATGATGATAATGATAATGATGATATTAGGAAAAAGCTCGGGCATAAATCCCGGAAAAGTGACATTTTTATTGTGCTACAGGCCAACGGCAATGAGATTCAAATCTCAAAATTTTAAAATTTACTACCCCTGATACATTATGAAACCGCAGAAAATGAGCAGAAGCAGTAGCAGCAGCAGGGAGGAAAAATGGCGTAAGAGAAAAAATGCGGAAAGAAGGGGAGGAGTGAGCAGTAAAAAAAAAAAAAGATGAAAAGAGAGAGAAGTAGAAAAAGAGAAAAATAGTTTTTTTTGCATGGGGAGAGGGAGGAGGGAAACAAAAGATAAAACACACGCGGAATAACAAAACAAAAAAATTAATGAAAGGTTTACGCAAAAAAAAAGGTTACTGAAGAAAAAAAAAATGAAAACACGATTTGAATGATTTTCACCACTCATCTTGACAAAACGAGTGCGATCCCTAAAAGTTCCAAAAAAGGAAAACAAACACTGGAAAAAAAAAAAAACTAAAAATTTCTAGATGATTCATAAAAAACAAAAAATTTCTGTCTGCACTATCCGGACTACAAAAAAAAAATCATCCAATCGGATTTTTTTTTCCTTTGGTGGTGATGAATCAACGAAAACGGAAGTTACCGACTCCAGATTCCAGTCGTCATGTAATAACAACATCACACTTGTTTTAATGTTACGTAATCAATCATAAAATTTTTTTTTTTTAATCATAATTTATGAAAACTTTAATCTCATGCGATTATCACCAAAAAATGATAAGAGAGATACGCGAATTATCCATTTCCTAAAACATTTATTAATCATGTTTCTCCTCTATTTAATCATTATTATTATTATTATTATTATTATTATTATTATTATTATTATTATTATTATTATTATTATTTTTATTATGATTTTGATATTTCGTTCGAAAATTTTTTTTTTTTTTGTTGCTAAAATTGGAAAATTTCGATGGAAACAAGACGACGACGACGACTACGATACGAAAATATTTGAATTTTTTTTATTTATTTTTTAAATATGTTTTTCTCCAGATGTTTTTCAACGGTAACGTTTGTTTATTATTATTATTATTATTATTATTATTATTAATACGTACATACATACATATATATGTATATTTTCTTTTTCTTTTTTTTTCTTCAAGGATTTCGACTCGAAGGAAACACTTTAAATATTTTCTTTTTTTTAGTAAATAAGAAAAAGCCCGAGGACAAGAGAAGAAAAAAGAGGGGGGAGAGGATAGGTAGGTTGATTTTCGAGGTTAACGTTTTATTTTTTTTTTGTGGGGGGAGGAAAGAGGGAGGGGAAGAGGGAGTTAACTTCAGAGAGTATTAAGTTTTCAACGGTTTCTTCTTCTTCCGCTTTTTTTTTTACCCTTAATTTTCTTCTTTTTTTTTTTTTTGAAAAAATAAATTTTTACTTTGTAAAAATTTTAAGAAAAAGAATTTTTTAATACATGAAATTTTAAGAATTAAAAAAAAATAAAAAAAAAAGATGGAAGTGGAACAAGAAAAAGAATAAAAAAAAAATTTTAAGGGGAGGGTGAAATTTTTTTTTTTTTAAAAAGAATTCCAGCAAAAAAAAATTTTTTTTTTTTTTATTAATTTTTGCTTATTTTTCTACACTTTTTTTTATGTTGAGTTTCATTTTTAAAATTTTTCCTCTTTCCCGGTTGAATATTTTTTTTATAAAATATAAATATCTCTCCCCTCTCTCCCTCTCCCTTTCTCTTTTTTTTACTGCATTAAATAACAAAATAATAATAATAATAATAATAAAAGAGAGAGATATTTAGAAGACATTCAAGCACAAAAAAAAATATATAAAAAAAAAAATAATAATAACGATAACGAATAATGAACAACAACAACAACAACAACAAAAATAAAATAAAGAAAGAAAAAAAGAAAAGAAGAGGGAGAGAGAGAGAGAGAGATAAAATAATAGAAAAAGAGAAAAAAAAAGTAAACTTAACGGAAATTTGTAAAATTCTTTTTTTTTTTTTTTTTCAAATGGTTTTTTTTTCTCTTTTTCCTTTCCGTAAGTGGTTAAAAAGGATGAAAACAATAGTTTTTCCGGAATTCATACATCAAATAAATAATAATACCAACAACAACAAAAAAAAAAAAAGAAAAAAAAATGTCTCATCCAGAACGAGAAAAACGGAAAACCAAAATATTGCCAACTTAAAATAAAAAAATAAAAACGCGACTGGAAGAAAAATTTTTTAAAAAAAAATTTCTTCTTTTTGTTTTTCAAAACAGAAAAATTATTTTTAATAAAATTCCAAAAGAAAAGAAAAAAAATCTGAAATGTACTGCATGCTTTTTTTTTTTTTTAAATTTTCTTGTCCCACTTTTTCCTTCCCCCCTCTTTTTTCTTTTTCTTGTACAATTACTATTTGATTTTTTTTTCTACTTCCACGACCTAACTACCGTTTGATCCACATTTTTTAAAAGAACTTTTACGTTTTTAAAACAAAAAATATTATTCGGATAAAAACCAGAAAATGTAGTGAGTGAGTAAGTGAGAGAGGAAGAGAGAGAGAGACAAATAAATAAAAAAAGAAAAAAAGAGAGAGACAAATAAATAAAAAAAGAAAAAAAGAGAGAGACAAAGAAACAGAGAGAAAGACACAAAAAATAACAAGAGCGGGAAAGACAGAGAGAAAAAGAGAGAGAGAGCATGTGAATAAAAAATTATAAAAAAAAAGTTAAAAATCATTTAAAGGGGGGGAAGAGAAAAAAGGGGAAAAAAATTTAATTTATTTATTTATATATTTATGTTGTTTGTTTGTTTGTTTTTGTTTGTTTTTTATTTTTTTTTTTAAATTTTGCCAACATAACAAAAAAAAAAGTTTTTTTCCCCTCCCCTCATCTTTGTTGTCTTTTTTTTTCCAATTTATGAATGCTTTCAATATTTTTCCATTACAAAAAAAAAAAAATATTTATTATAAATTTAATTCGATTTGTTAATTTTAAATTTCGTCGCAATAAATTTAAAAAAAAAAATAAAAAAAAGAAGAAGCGGAAAATTTTTAATTTTTAAACTATAAAAAAGAAAATCATTATTATTATTATTATTATGAAAGTAAAATTAAAAAAAAAAGAAAATCTCTCTCTCTCTCTTACCGTAACGTTTTTAACAAAAAAAAATTTTTTTTTTTTTAAGATTAATATGGCGTCAAACAAATTATTATTAAATTGTTTAACAAAAAAAAAAAAAAAAAAATTTAACTAAAATTAAATTTTCTTTTTCTCCCCCCTCATGATTGATGAGTCCGATTTGACGCCATTAAAAAAATTTTTTCTTTTCTTTTCTTTTTTTCGCACGAGTTTAAAAAATAAATTTTAAAAATTTATTTACGTGGAATTAGTTACGATAAAAAAAGTTTTTTTATTTTAAAAATTGGTTTCCCATCGTTTTGCGGTTTATAACTCTATGGCTAAAAAAAAAAAAAAAAAAAAATTTGATTAATCGTAAATTTTTTTTTTTTTTTGAAATTAAAACATAAAAATCATCAATCAAAATTAATTAAAAATTATTATTATTATTATTATTATTAATATTAATCATTTCGACCACGTAAAGTAATTAATTTAAAATCCATTAATTATTACGTAATAAAATTTACGAATTTTTTTTTTTTTAATATTCCAATACTTGTGAAATCAATACAATTTGTGAAAATTTTCTACGTTTCTCTCTCTCTCTCTCTTTCCCTTTTTCTCTCCTTCTCTTTCTTACTCACCCTCTCACTCTCTCTCTTTCTCTTTCCCACTTAATAAAAAAAAATCATCCGACATATTTTTATTAAAAAAAAAAAAAAAATTCACAAAACGAATTTTAAAAAGAATTTTTTTTTTGACGATTTCCCTGGAAAATTTTTTTTTTTTTTCACTCGTGTGTCAGTTTGTCGGTTGAAAAATAATAAGTAGACGAAGAAAAAAAAAAGAAAAAAAAAACCACGCCTTAAAGTTTTATTACATTTTTTTTTTTTTTAAATTTCAACGGAAAAAAAACTTTTTTTTTTTGTTTATTTTCTCAGGTTGTTACATAATAAGAGAAAACAATTTTTAAAATCTTTCAAATATTTAAATTTAAAATGATTCCCAAGTAATAATAATAATAATCGCGATCGACGGTGGAAGGGGGAGGGGAAAGGGAGGGAAGCGTGGAACTAGTTAGTCTCTCTTGTTTGCCATCTAACCTCCTACGATTCATTAGCGTTGACGTATTATTATTATTATTATTATTATTATTATTATTATTAAAGTCGATTCGTTTAAATTGATTTAATATATAAAAAAAAAAATTTATTTTATTTTATTTCACGTCATCCTTCGATATCATCATCATCGTTTGTTTGTTTGTTTGTTTGTTTGTTTATTTTTTTTCATTTAAATAATTTAAAACAATTTTCTTAATTAAATTTTGTTAATTAATCTCGATTTTCCTAACAACATCATCATCATCGTCGTCGTCGCAGACAGATTAAAATTACTTAGAATTCGTTTTTCACATTGAGCCAACATTGCGGTTTCACACGATCTCTTCTTAACTTCCTTCGTTTCTTTTTATAAATAATTAATAATAATAATTAATAAAAAAAATATTATTATTATTTCCTTTCCTTTTGACGGGATAATAAGCTTTTCTTTTTTTTTTTTATTTAATTTTATTAATTAATTTATCATTATCATCATTACTATTTATTTATTTATTTTTTATAAAATGAAATAAAAGATTTCAAAGGTAATATTAAATACGAATCGCGGGGGTTAGTGGGTGGGAGGGAGAAGGGAGGAAGGGAGAAGGGAAAACGCGAAAGATATTTTCTCTTTCATTTTTTTTTTGTTTGTTTTTGTTTTTTTTTGAAATTTAAAAAGCAAAAAAAAAAAATTTTTGTTTATCAAAAAAAGAATTTGACGGTATCAAAACAGAATTTGTTAAAGTATTAATAATAATGATAATGATAATAATGATAATGTTAATGATAATGATAATCGGTGAGGTATAATTTTTTTTTTTTTAATTGAATGAATGAATGAATGAACGAATGAATGGATATGATGTCAAAGGAAGAAAACATGGAAAGGGAGAGAGAGAGAGAGAGAGAGAAAGATGGGAAGAGTGACGGGAACACGTGGAGGAAGAGGGGGAAGATACAGAGAGACAAAGGGGAGACACAGAGAGAAAAAGAGAGAGTCAGGAATACATGTTTTTCATACATCAGGTGTAACATTAAAAAAAAAAAGAAAAAAATGGCGCCTAAATGGCAAGTTTGCCAAAATCACTATTGATCCAATGTTTAGAAAAAAAAAAAAAAAACAAAACGGAAACGAAAATTTTTGGCAGTGAAATAAAACAAAAAAACTTTATTTCGATACGATTAAATACGTTTTTTATAAATTTATTATAATTTTAACTTTTTTACAACGTAATACTTGTAAATTAAAAAATAAAAATAAAAAAAAAAATTTACTGATAATAAATCACACGGATCAGTGATAATTTTTCGCCAAAAAGAATCGAATCGAAAAAATTATTATTATTATTATTATTATTATTATTATTATTATTATTATTATTATTATTTATTTATTTATTTATTTATTTATAAACGCGAGTTTCCTTTTTTTTTTTTTTAATTTGGAATTATTCCATAAGCTAAAAACAAAAAAATTATTACCCCCCCCCGCCCTTTGCCGCAGAAAAATTTAAAATTCATTTTCTCATTTTCGTTAATTTGTTTCAATTAAGAAAAACAATAAAGAAAATCGTTACAGTTAAAACCTATTATTATTATTATTAAATGTTTTCGTTATTATTATTATTATTATTATCATTACTACCACCACCGTCGTCGTAATCATCAATCAAACAATAAAATTATTATTTATTTCCTGTTACCCGGTTATATTTAATTAACAAAAAATTTTTTTTTTTCTCGTAATAAAAATACCGTTGGCAACACTGAATGCAGCATCACGAACATACAACAACAACAAAAAATTTATTCTCTCAAACTCCTCCCTCTCAAACGTTTTATTATTAAATGGTTTACATAAGTTTTTTTTTTTTTAATCAAATCGAACGATATATCGATTCCAGGAAAATGATGATGATGATGATGATGATGCTGAAGTAATTTTTTTTTTTTTTATTAGAAAAACTCTCGAAAAGGATCAAAAAAAAAAGAAAAAAATGAAAAGAATTAACGAGTTTAAAATTAGATTTAAATAAACGATATTGTCATCATCATTATTATCATCATCATCATCATCATTCGTTTTGAAATTATTAAACGTCAAATTCATTTCGAATTTTTCTTTTTTTTATTATTATTTTTTTTTGAGGAGGGAGGAGTAAGGGAAGGAGGGAAAGAGAGGGAGAGGTTTTAAACCCTCATCCATCTGGAAACTGTTAAATAAGCAGAACACGTCTATCGCACGTAGAATTAATTAATAAATGATAATATTGATGGTGATGATGATGATACGACGACACAATAGAAAAATATATTGAGTAGTCGCGGTTAAGAGCGAATGAATGAATGATTGAATGAGTGATTGAATGAATTTTAACGGTTTTGAATGTCATTTAAACACTTGCTTTTGCTATTTTTATATAATTTTATGCAAAAATTCAGAAATTTTAATTTTGAATAAAATTCCATCGTGAGAAACTATATTTTCACATAATTTAATAATTTCTGCACTGTTTAAAACCTCAAAATCACCATAAATAGAATATTTATTAGGGGTAAAAATTTAAAGAGAGAGAGAGAGAGTGAGAGATAGAGAGAGAGAAAGAGAGGGGGGTAAAATTATTTTATGTTAATTTATTAAAAAAAAAAAAAAAATTTCTATTCGAGTCGTAGTTAAAAAAAATTTTCCATTTATCGTACATATATATAATCATCATCATCATCAACATCATCACTTAAAATAATGAAAAACAAATTTTTTTAACTTTTTATCAAAAGGTCAAAGGTAAACAGTAAAAATGAATACGAGAGAAAATAAATAATAAAAAAGAAAAAGATTCATTAGGTTTTTTTTTTTAGACTCCATTTTTAAAATTAAAAAAAAAAAAACGAAACGAAATCGAACAAAAGGTAATGTACTTTCCAGTGTAAAATGAAAATTTAATAATAATAATAATAATAATAATAATAAAATACATATTTTTTGTTTAAACTTAAATTTAAGGACGGTCGTTAAAATTAAAAATTATAATTATTATTATTTCAACGACTGGAAAAACATTTGACCCTTTTTCCTTTTTTTTTTTTTTTTTCTTTAACAATGAAAATTTATTTATTTTAGTAATAATAATAATAATAATGATGATGATGATAATAATAAATAAATAAATGAATGAATGAATAAATAAAGAATGAAAATTTTTTTTTTATTATATTTAATAAAACAAAAAAAAAAGAAAAAAAAGAAAAACGTTGAAAACGAACGAAAACCGTTCTTTTGTTTTTTTTTTTTTTTTAAAAACTTTTCCCTTTGGTTAGGAAAAAAAAAAAAGGAAAATTTCCATTTTTAAATTAAAAAGGTTTACCAACCTATAAAATCGTTAATAAAAAAAAAAAAATCGAACTCATTGGCAAAAGAATAATACTAAAAAAAAAAAAAAAAAGAAAGAGAGAGAGAGAATAGAAGAAAAAGAACATATGGAAAAAGGTTTTCGATATTTACTGGATAAATAATTTTTTTTTGTTAAAAGTAAAAAAAAAAAAAACTAATCTGTTTCCGGAAAACTGAGCAAACTAATTAAAATCGAACCCACGTACTATTGACGGAAAGCGTGGAGAGAAGAGAGAGAGAGAGAGAGAGAGAGAGCGGAGGTGAGAGGGGGAAAAAAATTATCATTATTATTTTTTTTTTTAATAAAAACCTGGAAAAGGAATTTTTAATAAAGAAAAAAAAAAATTTTTTTTTTTTCTTTAGTCATTTAATTCAAATGGTGACCCAGTGAGAAAAAAGGCATTAAAAAAAAAAAAAAAAAAAAATTAAGTGAAAATCTATCTATTTACACGTCACCCCCCCTTTTTTTAATTCTATAATAATGAACAAAACTTTTACCATTTTTTTTTGTGGCTTTCGGCCATTTTTAATTTTCTTTTTTTTTTTTATCTCCTTACATGTAAAACAATAATAATAATAATAATAATAATAATAATAATAATAATAATAATAATAATAATAATAATAATAATTTTTTCTTAAAGTTTTTCCTTTTTTCCGTTTTTTTTTTTTCCTTTGATTTATTTTTTTTCTTTTAGTTTCCTGTTTGTCATTCATTTTCATTATATTATTTTCATTTATTCGAGAAAAAGAAAAAAAAATTAAAATAACTTTGTAGATTTCCTTTTTTTGTTTTTCTTTTTACCTTTTGCTCTCTCTCTCTCTCTCTCTTTCTCTCTCTCCTCTCTTTATTTTTTATTTTTATTTTCCTTTTATTTCATTTCATCCAAGTATTTTTTTTTTTGTTTTTTTTTTTTTTTCTTTTACTTCCTATTATTCTCTTCCTGCTGTCTTATTTCTTAACGTTTAATTTTTTTTTTTTTATTTTGTTTTGTTTTGTTTGTTTGTTTGTTTTGTTTTTTTTTTTTTTTTTTTCTACGAAATGCAAAACTTTTTTCTTTTTTTTTTTTTATTTATTTCAACGAAAAGGTTTTTATTCAAATCGTTTCAATTGTGGAAAGAGAATCGAAGAGTAGAAAAGAGAGGAGGGGTAGAGAGAGAGAGGAAGAGAGGGAGCGAGAGATAGAGAGAGAGAGAGCGGAAAAAAAGGTTTATTTATCTCAGATAATGGTAGTTGTTGTAATGTAAAAAGCGAACAAATATCCGGGCAGATGGTCAAAAAAACTTTCCGGGAACCAAATTAATCAAACGTTAGATAGAGGGAACCTTCCATATTGAGTTGAAAATGAAAACTAAGCAAAAGGCAAACCGGTTGATAAATCACCAGAAAAAGGTTTACCCGAGTTTTTTTAAAAAAAAAATTTCCAGCCTTAAAAGCTTTTTTTTTTTAATAAGGTTCGGAAAATCCTTTTTTCGCTAACTAAAATTTTATAATTTTTTTTTTATTTTTATTTTATTTTTTATAAATTACTCGACGGAGGGGAGGAAAGGGAAGGAAAACTAAAAAAAAAAGAAAAATTTTCTTTTTACTCCTACACTTCTCTTCAACACCGACACCACCACCAACACCACCATCACCACAACCATTTCCATAATTTTAAAAATTATTTAGTTTCCGGTTTTTCCTTTTTTTTGTTTTCTTTTAAAAGAAAATCTAATTAGATAAATTGACCGAATTGTCTAGTAGACAAAAACAAAAAATAAATATATTTATACATAATTTTTTTTAATAAAAACAATCTGATTTCTTTTCGTAAAAATTTGCCAAAAAATTTACATTGTTGCCAATTTTATATTTAAAAAAAAAAAAAATTAAAATTTATGTTACGGATTTCCTAGTTGCACGAATATTAAATGAAAGAAAAAAAGAAAAGAAAATTTTCCCGAGTTTAAAATGTTTAAGAAAAAAAAAAAATAAGATTGAATTTTAAAATTTGATTTTTTTTTGGTTTTGTTGTTTCATCCCTTTTTTGACCCTTAAAAAAAATAAAAATTCTAAGGGGTAAAAAAAAAAAGATAAAAAAAAAAAAAAATCAAAAATTTTGTAATGATTTGGGCGTTTCTTATATAAAAAAAAAAAAAATTGTGGGAGGAGGAAAAGAGAGAAAAAAAATGACGATTTTAAAAAGGTTACTTTTTTTTTTCTATCATAATAATTAGTAAATAAATTTTTCCCCCCCTCCCCTTCATCTTTTTTTATCTTATTTTTTCTAGAACAAAAAAAAAATAATCAGAAAACAAAATTAAAATTCGATTTTTTTTCCGGAAGAAAAAAGAATACTTAAAGAGAATTGTAATTAGAAAATGTTTTTTTTTTTTTTTCGGAAAAACTTTCTTTTTTTTTTCTTTATTTAAAACAACAAAAACATGGAAGAAAACTTTTCTTCACCTCCTCTTCTCTTTCTACTCTCCTACTTCCCACTTCACTTCCTTTTTTCCCTTTAAAAAAAAAAAAACTTTCCCCGAAAATGTTTTGAAAAACTATTGAAACAAAAAAAATCTTTTTTTTTTTTTATTTTAGTTAAAATTCAAATTTGTTTTTTTTCTTTTTCATCATTCCCCCTCTCCCCTCTCCCGCCTTCCCTTTTTCAATTAATTTAATTATAATCATATCATCATTTTTTCAATTAATCATCGAATAAAATCCTAAAAAAAAAATTTTTTCTCTCAAAATTTTTAGTTTTTTTTTTTCACTCGATTATTTTTTTTTGCTGGAGAAAACTTTATTTACTGGAGAACAGAAAAAGAAAATAAAATTTTATTTTAAAGATCTGGAACGCAGAAAAACTTGGGTTTTTAACATAATAATAGTTTTTTTAGTCAAAAAAAGAACGACGATTCGCACACACACCCACACATTTAAAAAATAAAATAAAATGATAACAAAAAAAAAAAAGGTAAAAAAAAAAAACCACTACTGTTTTTTACCTTTAAGGCTTTAAACTATCTCTCTCTCTCTCACACACATTTAACCCATTGTACAAACCGAAACACACAAACATACACAAAAAAAAAAAAAGGAAAGAGGAAAGAAAAAAAAAACTCTGGAATAAAAATGAAAAAAAAAAAAGAAAAAAAGACTAAATCGAGGAGTAAATCTGTTGCTAAGAGACTACCATTAGATTGCCATTAGATTAAAAAGTTTTGTCCATTATAAATCACTTTTCTTGAGTAAGCATTACTACTATTATTATTATTATTATTCTTTCTTCCTTCTTATTCTTATTTTTTTTTTAAAAGTTATTTATACCGAAACGAAATAGGTGTTACTGACCTTTTCACTTACACAAACTAAAATATATACATATTTCAAGGATTTTAAACCTTTTTTTTTCCCAATATTTTTTTTTTCTACCAGGGAAAATGACTCAACCTCTCGACCAATCAAAAAAAATTTAAACGAATTATTATTA
>NW_002987050.1:296939-299210 GCF_000006295.1 Pediculus humanus corporis | reverse complement strand
AAAAAAAATTTTTTTTAATCGCTTCCGGTAAAAAAAAAGAAGATGGTTTTTCCTCTAAGTTTTGATTTTTTATAATTGAGTTTAAACACAAAAAAACTATTATTATTATTATTATTGTTTTTAATGAAAAAGAAAACCGTCCGATATGAAAATTATAAGGAAAATTGAAAAAAAAAAATTCAATGAATTTTATTTCCATTAAAAAACTTTTGTAATCGTGAAAAAAAAAGTTTTTTTTTTAAGGTTTTATTCGCATTTAAAAAAAAAAAAATAAGTTACAAAAACCACGGTGAAAATCTTCTTTGTTTCCCCCCCCCCTCTCTCCATCTTTCTCTCTCTTTCTCTCTTTTTTTTTTTTTTTGTTAAAGCGTAAATTTTACCGAAAATTTTCACCGGAAAAGTCTCTTTAAAGACGCGAAGGAGGACGAAATGTAATTTGGATTTTCCATTATGTAAATTATATTTATTTTTCGGTTAGCAAAAGATTTAAAATAAAGAATATATATATACATATATATATTTTTTTTTCTCTCTCTCTTTCTCTTTCTCTTTTTCTCTCTCTCTCTCTTTCACTCTTTCTCAAATATGTAAATGTATTTTTAAAATGTATATTTTTATATTTAAAAAAAACTCTTTTTTTTTTTTAAAGTAAATACAAAAAAAAACTGAAAAGGGAAGGTGAAAGGGGAGAAAACATTACTTCATCCCTGTTTTTAAATAATAATAATAATAATATTAAATATAATGATGACGAGTTCTTTTTTTTCTTGTTAAATATTTCATACGGTCGGGGATGCAAAGCATTCATTCATTCATTGACTTTTCCTGTCGCGTTTTTTAAACGTTTAAAAAAAAATATAAATAATTATCATTATCATTATCATTTTGCAGCCTGCCCTCCTACCCTCCCCTCTCCTCTATCGACAAAAATTACACGATTAATTCGCAACGCTTAACGTCGGTTTTAATTACGAAAATGATTTGAAATTTATCTCTCAGATTTATTTTTCTCTTTTTTAAATAATAATAATAATTATTATTATTATTATTAAGGGGAAAAAATAACAATTTATTAAAAAAAATTTTAGACAATTTCACGTGCGACACGTTCAAAAAAAAAAAGAAAAGGTTCAAATCACGTAAAATAAACTTTTACGTTATTCGAAATGTTGTCGTCGTCGTCGTTGTCGCCGTGACAAAAAGAAAAACAAACAAAATATTTTTATTTATAATGATGATGATGACGATGATAATGGGCGGTAATGAAACGGGGACAAAAACGAAAGGGAAATAAGGATGGGGGGAAGAGTGAAAGAAGAAAAAAGAAAAAAAAACCTCAAAAATTTTTTAAATTTTCTACATAAACCCTCCTCCTCTTTCTCCTCCCTCCTCCCTCCCTCCCTTCATTCGTTTCTTTACATAAATTTATTTTCAAATTTATATCCTACAAAGAAAAAAAAAATTTTTAAATCGGGGGGGCTACAATGCGAAAAAGGTGACAAAATAATATTAAAATAACGTCTGTTCAAGTTACGTGCGAAATGCGTAGGCGGACGGGGCGTAGGGAGAAGAAGGGAAAGAAGGGGAGACGGGGGGGGAACCTCAACACGACTACAACAATAATAAATCCACATAAATCCATAAAGTTATTGCCACCGTGTAAAAATAAGAAAAAAAAAACAAAACTTGACTGTGACGTCACGTTATATGAGTTATTTAATTTTCCCGTTGCTGTTGTTGTTTTTGTTGTTGTTGTCGTTGTCGTTGTTGGACGTAAAAAATGGAAATTTTAGGTTTTTTACGAGAGAGAGAGAGAAAAAAAAAATTGAAATTATTTTGCAACCGGAAAAAGGTTGCAAAGCAAAAAAAAAGAGGAATAACCTTTCTTTCGGCTATTTTACATTTTACAAAATATATATTTTTTTTTTTATTCTAGAAAATTAAACGTCTGCGAGTCTTTGTGCGTGCGTGCGCGTGTATACAAAAATCTTTGTTAAAAGAAGTTTTTTAGTTTTTCAATTACATATATATATGTACATAAAAATTAAATTTACTTAATGAATAATAATAATAACAATAATAATAAAATTAACAGTAGTAGTAGCAGTGAGTTTTGTAAACAGGAAGTGCGATAAAATAAAATAAAATAAAAATTTTTTGCCACTTCCGTTTTAGTTTTTCCACTCGATTCCAGTTTTTCTTTTCCGTAAATGACGTCATGATAATGACGTCATAATCGATTGTAGAAAGATTGTAGTTATCGTATGAGAT
>NW_002987050.1:291949-295970 GCF_000006295.1 Pediculus humanus corporis | reverse complement strand
TTGTTTTAATAATAATAATAATAATAATAATAATAATAATAATAATAATAATAATAATAATAATAATAATAATAATAAAACATATTCAGACAAATGAGGAAAAAAAACGACAAAAAAAATTTTTTTTTTCTTTTTCCCTTGTTTGAAAATTTTTTCTTTTATCATCATCATTATTATTTTTTTTTCCCGCCGATTTATAAATTTTCGAATATTTATAAATTTTCTCGCGTTAAATTATGTAATTATTATTATTATTATTATTGTTAATAGAATTATGGTTTTTAGTTAAAGATGAAGAAAATTTTACGTTAAAGAGATGAACGTAACGGGAAAAAAAATTCTTTAAAAAAAAATTATTTATTCGTATTGTTGCCCGTTTCGTAAGAAAAAAAAATTTGACCTTTTTTCTTGTAGGAAAATTTCTGAACGTACTTTTTTTTATTCAGGTACTTGAATTGAAATTTCAATTTTTTTTCTCTCTGTCTCTCTCTCTTATTTATTCCCTTGTTAAAAAAGCAAAAAAAAAGGAATAATTTTTTTTTTCTTTACAAGTTATTGTTTTCGTCATTATTATTATTATTATTATTATTATTATTATTATTATTATTATTATTAGGATTTATAAATAAATAAAAATATGGCGTTTTCTTCTTCTTCTTTCCTTCCTCTACTACCCTTTCCCCCTCCTCCTTTCGTTCCTTCACTCAGATTTATTTATTTTTTTCGAATCAAATAAATAAATTTAATAATTTTTTCCTTTTTCTTTTCCATTTTCTTTTTTTTTCTTTTTTTTTTTAAATTTAAAATTTCTATTAGAAAATAAAAAAAATTATTTTTCTTTTTTTTCTTTTCTCTCTTTTTCTCTCTCTCTTTTTTTTTTTAAACTTTTCACAATATTTTTTTCTTTTTTTCCTATTTCATTTTTTATCGGTGGAATTTTATTTTCCCGGCTTTTTGCACGGGGAAAAAAAAAAATTTTCTTTTTTTTTTTTATTTGCTTTTCCTTTTATTTTTTCTGTCACATTGAATTTTTTGGTAAGGATTTTTCCTTTTTTTTTTTTTTATTAATTTCAAAAATAAAAAAGAAAAAAAGGGAAAAACTTTCCATCATTTTCTTTTTTTTTTTTTTTTTTAAACCTTCATAAACCTAATTTATTAAAGTAATTTTTTTTTTTATAATATTATTATTATTATTAATAATTAACGACATTATAAATTTATATCGACTTTATCCGACAGGAAAAACTTTTGATAAAAAAAGTTAAAAAGAGAAAGTGAGAGAGAGAGAGAGAGAAAGAAAAAATAATAATTTTTCACGTCATCTTATGTAAAATTTACAAAACGCACGAAGAAAAAAAAAAAAAAATTATTAACTTTCAACTTTATTTAATTATTTATTTATTTATTTTTTTTGTTTTAAAAAATTTAAATTCATTCTTAATAAGATTTCACGAAGAAAAAAACATAAATAAATAAATTTTTATTTATTCACCGACGACTTATGTAAAAAAAAAAAAATTTA
Organism: Pediculus humanus corporis; assembly: GCF_000006295.1. Lineage (NCBI taxonomy): Eukaryota > Metazoa > Arthropoda > Insecta > Psocodea > Pediculidae > Pediculus > Pediculus humanus. The sequence goes on along the minus strand of NW_002987050.1, from coordinate 294,448 downwards.
ATTTATTAACTTTTTTTTTTTAATTTAATAAAATTTATTTTAAAAAATTTTATCGGTCTTATGTATTTCTAAACGTGTTTCTTACGTACTCGTAATTATTATTATTATTATTATCAATAAATAATAATTATTATTATTATTTAATTAAAACGGGGTAATAATTTTCCAATAATAAAATTTATTAATTGTTTTGATAATTAAATTATACACACTCCAGAACATTTTTTAATAATTTCGTGCGTGTGAGTGCGGGCTTGTGTGTGCGTTTGCGTGTGTGCATGTGGGTGTGTTTGTGTGTGTGTGTTTACAAAAATATTCTTTCATATCAAATAACAAAAGTTATTATTATTATTATTGACAAACAACCTATTTCCTTTTTACGCCCTCATTTTATCATCCTGTCTCTTTCTCTCTCTCACTCTCACTCTCACTCACTCTCTCTGACTTCCTGTTTGTTTCTCTTCCCCCTTTACTTCTCTTCGGGTATTCCCTTATTTCTTTTCATTTCCTTCTCCACTTTACAAATACAAAAAAAAAAAAAAAGGAAAAAAAAGAAAATTATTTGGTTGAAAAATCAATAACCATCCAGCCATGTGCCTGATTTCAAAGTGATATTTACACCCAACTGAGAACCAACATGAAATTTTGACACACAAAAAAAAAAAAAATCAGAGAGAGAGAGAGAGAGAAAACAGAAAAACAGAGACAGAAACATTGAAATGTTGACATTTTTTATTTATAAAACTTTTAAAAGTAAAAAAAAAAAAATTTTTTGTATATAAAAAATTAGTTTTATCGAATTATTTCATTATCATCATCATCATTATTATTATTATTATTAAAGAAAATTTTTTTCGTTTAATGTTGGCAAAAGTTTTTCTGTAAAAGGCTAGTGATAAATAATAATAATAATTATTATATTTTTGTTTAAAAAATTATAGTCGATTGATGACGAAAGAACAAATAATACGGTAATTGATTCGCCGAATTAATTATTATTATCATTTTTTTACTGTTTTCAAAATTGAAATTTAATTAAAGCCGCCATTTTTTTTTTTATTTTTCATTTAAATCACATTTTTACGAATTGTAAATATATATAAATAAATAAATAAATAAAAATAATTTTTATTAATAAAATAATAAAATAAACGTGCAAGTAAAAGTTGAAATAATAAATTTTTTTCTTTGTTGTTGTTTTTTTTTAAATTGTCACGTGATAAGAAAATTTTTTCCTTAGATATCGAACGTTTGAAATTATTTTAATATTTTTAAGGTGTGTATATAAAAAAAAAAAAAAAACGATGGAAAATTTATTATTTTTTTTAAATATAAAAATAACAAAATTTTAATTTTTTTTTTTTTTCGTTCCACAACGAAGTGTGTGTGTGTGTGTGTGAAGCACGGACACGCGAACCCTCAAGCATTTTCCAGTCTTTTCCATAAAAATTTTCCAAAATTTGAAAAACGTTTCAACCTACGAATTTTATTTTAATTTTAACACTTTAAATAATTAAAAATTATCACGTTTAATACGAATTTTCGGAATAAAAAAAATTTTTTCCTCAAATCAACAATTTTCATAACCAAATAATAATAATAATAATAATAATGTTTTAAAACGATCTTTTAATAAACTTATAGAGAAAAAAAAAGTAAACGATAAATTTTATTCGATTAAATAATTAAAAAAATTTTTTTTTTTTCATTTACCAACATGTTTCTCTCTCTCTCTCTCACTTTCTCCCTATCTACCCATCTCTCTCTCTTTTTTTTACCATGTTTGCGCTGCGTTTGCCCTTTTATTTTCTCCGGATATCCCGAAAAAAAAATTTTTTTTTTAAAATACTTGTTGTAAGCAAAAAAAAAAGAATTTAATCCCTTAAAATCTTAGTTAATGGAGTTTACATTTAAGAAATTAACATCGGGGTTAAAACGTTATATTAACAAACTTTTCTTATCATTATTATTATTATTATTATTATTTAAAAGAATTTTATAACGAAATTATATTTAAACGTAAATTTTTCTTTTTTTTTTTTATAAATATTTTTTTTTTTTTTCAACGAAAAAAAAAAAAAATATGAATTTCATCAAAACCTTTAAAAACTTTTGGTTTTTTTTAATCGTTTTTATAAAAATTTTTCAATTTATTTCCGGTTCGTGACGATGAAACGAAAAGAAAATTTAAAACGTTTAATAAAATATTTAAAAAGAAAACTTAAAACAAACAAAAATAAAAAGACGTACAGAGAGACAGACAGACGAACAGACAGGCAGAGAGTGAGCGATAGATAAATGTTTAAACATGAGGTTTTTAAATAGGGAAATCGAAAGAACGGATGTTGGGGAATCGATCGATAGATCGATCGCTCGATCGAAAGATCTATCGATTAAAAAAAAAAGACAAAAAAATTTATTACGTTCGGAATAACACAATAAGAACAAATCAAACGAACAATGAGATTTTAAATTTTAAACGAATTAAACGTCACTAGA
>NW_002987050.1:287877-290377 GCF_000006295.1 Pediculus humanus corporis | reverse complement strand
TTTCTTTCTATTGTGTTTCCGATAAGTATAAACAGAAACAAAAAAAAAAATTTTTTTGTTGTTGTTAGACTTTTACTCTAAAATTTTTTTTTATTTCTTCCTCCCTATATATAAATATATTCCTATTTATAAATTCTCAACCTTTTTGTACCTTTTTTATTTTTCGTAAAAACCTAGTAGAAGTTTTAAAATAAAATAAGAAAAAAGGAAAATGAGGGGGGGAGAAGGGGAAAGAAAAATTTTATTTTACCGCATTTAAAAATAACGAGCTTTTTTTTTCCCTCGTAACAAAAACCTTAAATCGACATAAAAACCTTTTCAACTATCCATCATTTAAATTTTTAACCCTTAATTGACCTTTTCTTCTTTCATTTTTTTATATGTATTTTATACTTTTACAACTAATTAATAAAATATGCTTTTTCTGCACAACGGAAAAAAAAATAATAATAATAAAATTAAATAGGAGAAGAAGAAGAACAACAACAACAACTAATTATCATTATTATTATTTTAAAAAGTTCAAATGAATTTTCATAAGTCATTTCGTTTTTAATAAAAAAAAAAGGTTTCAAAAAAAAAAAAAGGAAAAATCTTTTTGAAAAAAAAAAGGTTACGAGAGAAAGAGAGAGAAGGAGGGGGGAGGGAAAGGAGGAGGGAAAAAAAGAAACTTCAAATGCTAAAACTAATATTCATATTTTAAAAAAAGGAAAATGGGTTTTAAAAAAAAAACGTTCAGAAAAAAAAAATGCCTGTCTAGAAAAGTGACAGATGCTTTTGGAAATAACATGGAAAAAAAAGAGAAAGAGGAAGAGAGAAAAACTTTAAAGAGTATAGGTGCAAAAATAAAATAAAATAAAATAAAAAAAATTTTACCGTCAAACAAAAAAAAAAAAAAAAAGAAAGAAAGAAAAGAAAAAAAACATGCGTGAAACGATTGCGTGAAGAAAATTTAAAATTTTTTTTCAACGCCTTACAAAACAAAACAAATTATTATCATTATTATTTAAAATAAATAAATTGAACTAACAAATAAAATAAAATAAAAAAACAAAACAAATAAAAAAAAACGACGACGACAACGACGACAACAATATCCGGTGTCAAACGTTCAATTTGGATTTATTCAAAATGTTGGAAAATTTTTTTATTTTTTTTTATTATACAAACAAGTAAAAAGCAGAAGAAAAAAATTTTTTTTTGTTTTGTTTTTTATTTCCTATATGGATTTCGTCGTATCGATGATTATTGACCGTTTCCGACCATTTTTTTTTCTTTTTTTCTTTCATTCCATTCATTTTTTACCAAATTTTTTTTTTTTCACTTAAAACCTATCGTACGGAAAACAAGTTGAAAGTCAGAAACCGTAAATCGTGACAAACTGGAACAAGTCAAAATGTCGGAATTTATTTAAATTTTTTTTTTCTTTTTTCTATTAAAATTGAAAAATCGATGGCTGGGCACTTGCCAGTAAAAAAAAAAAAATTTTCTCCCCCCCCCTTCCTCCTTCCCATTTTCTTTTCTCTCTCGTTTTGTTTTTTTTTTCTCTCATTTTTTCTTTTCTTTTTTTTTCCTTTTTTTTGCTTCCTTGACTTTCTATCATTTAAACTTTTTTTTTTTTTTTCATTATAAAAATTAACCCCAAATGTTTAATGACGAGAACAAAAAAGAAAAAGGAAATTTTTTTCTCCCTCCCTCTTCCTCCTCCTCTCTCTTTCTCTTTTGTTATTAATAATTAAAATTATTTAAACATTAAATAATTATTAATAATAAGTATAATAATAATAATTTAAAGAAAAGATTTTTATTAAACTAATTATCACTCATATTATTATTCATTAGTGCATGTTTAAAAATTAAATCCATTGTAAAATAATAATAATATTTTCATATAATACATATAAACAAAACCGGAAATCGTTAGTAATCTTAAACCACGTAAACAAAACGGAAACGGGGAGGGGGAGAAATAAAGAACAACTTTAAAAATTATTATTATTATTAACTTTATAATAAATTTTATTTTAATTAAAGTTTAATAAATAAATTTTTTTTTGTTTTTCGGACGTAGAGGTAAAACGCGAAATCGTGTAAGGCGAATTAAATTTTTTATGTTAAACAAAAAAAAAATTTTTTTTTAATGCGCCTAAAGTCATGTCGAAAAGTCCGAGAAAATTGAAATATAAATAAATTATAAACGAAATTGAATTATTTCGCAACAGAGGATTTCCAACGAGGATTTCTTCTATTTTTTGATTTTAATTATTTTTTCATCTTTTTTTATTTAAAAAAAAAAAATGAAAAATGAAAAAATATTATACGTAAGAGAGAGAAAGAGAGAGAGAAAAAAAAGAAAATTTAAACGTTTTGCCCCCCCAAAAAAAAAAAAAATTTTTAATTTTGTTTTCCGCGTGAAATTTTTAATTTTTTTTTCTAACCGCACTTAAAACTCAAATTTTTTAAAATATTAAATTGCTACCACGATACTGATGTGTGATTG
>NW_002987050.1:285747-287857 GCF_000006295.1 Pediculus humanus corporis | reverse complement strand
TAAAAAAAATTAAAATTTTTAATCTTGTTTTTTAAAAAAAAACAACTCGCGCAAATTTTCGTCGGGATTTTAACTTAAAATCTTTTTTTTTTTTTTTATAAATTTAGATTCGACAAATTTTTTAATCTCCCACATAATTTAATAAAAAAAAAAGCAAAAATCTTTTTTTTTAAACTCTTTCTTCACCATCAAATTCGTGTTTTTTTTTATAATAAAATGTTTCTTTATGTTTTTAATACCCCCTTTTAAAATCCGTGTGAATTGTTAAAGTATTATCTTTTTTATGAAAATATTTCCATTTATGACAGATGGTTTATCATTATTATGTTTAATTCTTTCTTTTTATTTGTCTTTTTGTAGGCGCGTTTAAAAAATAATTAATTTAATAACGCCATGTTTATTTTATTTCATCGAACTTAGAGTAAAACATAAAAAAAATTTCGATTAAAAATATTCATATCCGGTCGTTAATTTTTGATCATAAATTATTATTTTACACGCTGACCTTTTATTAACCTTTTTAAAAATGTTTAACACATTATTATTTATGAATATTTTAAAAACGAATTATTTATATATTATATTTAGAGAGCGGGGGGAGGGGGAAAAATTGTAATAATAACAACACCAACAACAACAACAACAACAACAATAACTTTAAAGTAAAATTTAAAATTGTATTGAAATGTAAAACAACAACACTTGTTGCACAAAACCTTTTTATTATTTTCCTTCCCCACCCCCCATCGTCGTCCTAAACGTCATAAAATATGTGATTTTATATATATATAAATAAAGATTTTATATATATATATAAAGTATATTTTTCAAAAAATTAAACATTATATAATTTAATTCGATTCGAGTGTAAAAGAAAAAAAAAATTTTTTTTTTCTTCTCCCCTTTTTTATTATTATTATCATTAATGTGTAATCAACAACGTCTGTGGCTCAAAAAGTGAACAAAAAAATCGTTTCCTCCATTTTTTTTTTTTTTTAATTAAATAATTTAAAAAGGTTTCTTCGCGTGTTGTTAAAAATAACTTTTTTTATTTTATTTTATTTTACTTTAAAATGCTTTTTTTTCTCTAAATAACAATTTAAAAAAAAAAATAATAATAATAATAAAAAAGCTTTCGTTCGTTTGTTGTGTGTTTTTACTTGTGTGCGTTTACGACCACAATAAAAATCGTTTTTATATAATTTAACGACTATATATTATTAATATTATCACTTAATTTCGTCACAGTATTAGAAAAAATTCAAATAATCAAAACGTATAAACATTCAATCAATCAATCAATCATTCGATAATTATTTTAAAAATAAACCAAAAAAAAATTTAATAAAGACATATGCATATATAAGCGTGTGTACACTTGATTAAAAATACGTTTTCCGACAATTTTTTTTTTCCTTTTTCCGGTTCTATTGACTACCGTCATTTAATTATTGGGTTGTTATTTGAAAACAAAGGAAGAAAAAAGTAAATTTTGTTCTTGCACCAGGTGTAAAAATGAAAATCTAATATAATTTATATTAAAAATTAACTTTTGTGTTAATCTATCTATTTCTTATTTAAAAATGCAATATTTTTTATTTATTTATTTATTTGTTACCCGGTTTAAATTTTAAAAAACTTTATTATAAAAAGATAGAAAAGTTTTATGTGAAATAATTTTTATCAACTTTATCACGTGATAAATAATATATCATAAAAGATTTCATAAATTTTTTATTTTTTAACTTTATTATCAAAAAGACAATTAATATTAAGAAGAAAAAAAATTTTCCTCATCATTATTATTATTAGAGTAATTATTACGTTTTAAACGGGGGAAAAAAGTTTTTCTTACCCCCTCCCTCCCTCTCCCCCTGATAAACTTGAAAAAAAATTAAATTAATTTCCTTTCGTGTAACAAAGGAAGTAATTAAACCTTTAATTTAAATTTTCCACCATTTTTTTTTTTTATTAACGTCGACCGAAGCGAGTACCGATCGTATCGATTTTGAAAAAAAAAACTAACTAACGTCAAAATAAATAAAAATAAATTTTTAAATAGTTCAAACAAAGTATTGAAACCCGACGAAGACGAGAGAAAAAAACGAGA
>NW_002987050.1:277128-285425 GCF_000006295.1 Pediculus humanus corporis | reverse complement strand
CACTCCCCCCTCCGCCTTCTCACCTCATCTCCTCCTTCCCCCCCGGGACAAAACTTTGTTTCTTATTTTTTTTTTTAAATAATTATTTTTATTTACGTGTCCCGCATATTTGAATTGTTTTTAAAAAAAAAAAGTTTTTTCTTCTTCTTGACAAAAAAAAAAGACACGTGACCGAACTCTTCTACATAATTTTTTATTATTATTATTTTAATATTTTCCTGTCGTACTCGTCATAACCAATTTCATATCGCATATAATAATGATCACGTGATTCTTTTTACAACGACGACATCATTTAATTTTAACCGAATCCCATTACGTTCCATTAAATTATTCAATAATGTGTGTATATATATTTTACATAATTCCAATAATTCATTAAATTATTTAAATAAATAAATAATATTAATAGTTAGGTACAAGGGGGGGGAGGGGGAATTAAAAATTAAAATGGTAGAATAACCTTACGGGATGAATTCTCCTAGCAAATTACGAAAAAGTCTCAAAATGCAATGAATGTTACGACCACATTTTAACCTCGGTTATGTGGATGAAGGGAGTTTCAAGGGGTAGTTTTACTCGACCACAAATACACGCGGACAAAATTGCATCAATCAAACAACCGGATATCATCGCATAAGACAACAACTAATCCGGAAATACAAACCAAAAATTGACGAACGGGGAGTAAAATAATTCCGGTTATCGTGGGAGCTGTGAAAACATTTCCACGCAATTAACTAAAAAGAAATTTCACGGAAAATGGCGTCGTAAAAAACTTTTATTTTTAAATTCATTCCCAGAAAATCAAATAAAAATGAATTCGTCAATGTCATTAAAAGTCAAAATAATAATAATAATAATAAATAAATTAAAACAAAACTCGTTTGAGTGATCCTTAGGCGAAAGAAGAGAGTAGGATGCAGGAAAAAAGAAAAAACTAAAATGAAAAAAAAAAAAGGGAAAAATTTTCCTAATTACCGAGAAAAACGATAAGAGATAACAAACGAGAATAGTAATAATAATAATAATAATAATAAAAGTTTTGATTTCAGTCTATTTAATTTTTTAATTGTAAACGCTGCGCGGATAAAAAATAAAATAAATTTTCAACGATAAAAAAAAAAAAAAACAAAAATTATTATTATTATTATTATTATTTTCTGATTAAATTACGATTCGTCGTAAATTTTCTACCCTTTCACCGCATGCAAATGTAATTATTATAAATTATATTGTAAAACGTATTTTTAATAATAATAATAATATATATACGAGATGTATTTAAATAAATAAAATATTATTATTATTTTTATGCTTAAAAAAAAATTATCGAAAAATTATTCAAAAAAAAAAAAAAAATTAAATTTTTCCTTTTTTTTCCTTTCCTTTCTTTTCTTTCCTTTTTCTTTTCTTCAAAATTTAATATTTCTTTTATAAATAATAATAATAATATGGGCAAAAATTTAAATTTTATTATTACCGGATGAACATTAATTTTTTTTTTACACGAGTTTAAAAATTATTATTATTATTATTATTATTATCAGTGTTAAAACGATTCGTTAATAAATCATTATAAAAAATACTTTCTCTTTTATTATTAATAATAATAATAATAATAATAATTGAATATCGTACGAGAAAGGAAAATTCGTTCGTTTAAATGTTTCTCAACGATTGATTAACAGCAAAGGAAATTTTTTTTTTTTTTATGTTGAAATTTAATAAAAATACAATTTGAATATTTTAAATAAGAATAAAAAAAATTATTCGAATTTTTTTTTATGTATTTTAATTTACTTGTAGAATTTTAAATTATCCCCAACGAGTTTTTAAAAAAATTCATCATTATCATTATTATCATCGTGAATTTTTTTTTGCTTCGCTTTTCGTGTTTTGATTTAATTCTTTTATGTAAAAAAAAAAATTTTAATTTTAAAATAAGTTTCCAAATTAGTGACGACGATTATTTCAAACAAATTTTTTTTTTTAATTGACGACTAAACTCTTTGGTTGTTATGAAATCAATCATAAATGAATAGGTTTTGTATTTTACTAAATCTGAGATTGACTAAAATCTTCCAAAACATTTATCGTTGCCGTCTTATTTGTTCTAAGGTATTATCATAACTTTTTGTGGCAACCTATGAAAACTCGATACAATATTTCGTTACCCGCCAAAACTAAAACTAAAGAGAATGAAGACTTAATATTTTTTTTTTCGGATTAGTCGTTATCAAATCTACTTTATTAAAATCAATTGAATGTTGTTTGTCAAAATTTTTTAATTAGCTAATTAGTAAAAAGTCAAATATCAACCTTTAAGTCTCGTTTAATCACGAATTTAGTTAAAATTAGTTTATTGCTGCTGCTGCTGCTGCTGTACAACTGCCTGTTGTACGACTAACTCGCTAAAAACATCGATTTACAATTAAATATGTTTTCCTAATTCGTTTGTTATATTTTTAATAGAATTATAATAATAAAATAAATCGTGTTATAACATCGTCGTTTATTTATTGAATAATAAATTTAGATTTAAATACGAATCGCAAAACGATTATCACGTCGTGGGATCAGAACATAATTTTATAATTGGTAAAAATGACATCGTTACAATAATATATACACAACGTAATGTTTATTTTCTCTAAAATCCCGTATTATTATTATTATTAATTTCTTTTTTTGTTAATAAATCGTAAACGAGCATTCAAAATAAATATAATAATAATAAACGCACGATTTAAATAAAAATTATTAACGTGGGGGAAAAAAAATAACAATATCGGAATTAATCGTTTTTAAAAAAAAAAAAAAATTTAATTTATTAAAATACATTTTCGAAGGAAGTAAAATGTGTGATGATCGATCTATCGATCTATATATATGTACACATCAATCAATTTGCTAATTAAAATCACGAGAAATCTAAATAATGGTATAAAATTTCTAATTGAAATACATACACGCGCGCACACACACACGCACAAACACAAACAAACAGGCTGATGAATAATTAAAAAACCTTTTTTTTTTATTTTCAGAAATCGAAAAAGACTTTACCGATACGTTATAAAAACATGAGTGAAATCGGTTTATTAAAATTCATTAATTACATAAAGGAAACAAATTGAATATGGATCAATTATCCTAAGTAATTACTTATTGTTGTAATGAATGTACGTATGAGTGTATATAAATAGTAGAAATATAATAATAATGATGATGATGGGATTTTATATTTGTGTAAAAAAAAAAATGGGAGCAGAAGACGAAGAAGAGGCAGGAAAAAAAAGTTTGGAAAAGTAATAATAATCTTAATATTAACGATTTGTCTTTAAAAAACTTTTCTTTCTTATTTTTCCTTTGATCGTTTTTCTCAAAGGTTTTACATCGCGCAAACATTATTTTTCGATATTTTCGCGTGCACGTGTTAATTTTCGAAAAAATTGTTTTTTTTTTTATGTGACAATGTTACAAAATGGTAAAATTTAAAAAGGAAAAAAACAACAAGGAAAAAAAAAGGAAAATTTTTTGTGAGTTTTCAAAAACATTGTCGCCATTGATACGTTTATATACGATATGATGATGACGTAATTGATTTTGAAATATTTTCACTTTTCATTTATAAAATGTTAATTGTATTAAACTCTCGGTTAAAATTATTTAATTACGAGACAATTAATTAACGTATTTAACTTATTTGGGGATCGAAATAATCATAATCAATTTTTTTTTTTTTTTTTGAAGGGGGGGGGATTTCGCTGCCGATAAAAAAAATTATCCTTTTCCTCGAGTTTGTAAAACAAAGATTTTATCATTTAAATTATACGATATAAAAATTAATTTCAATTAAATTTAAAAAAAAAAAAACGGTTGAAAATTTTTATCGCGACCATTTTTCCTTCCTTCCTTCCTTTCCCAACATTCATCATTAAAGACCGACTCCCGCGTTTTTTTAAAAATTTAATTTAATATACTTTTTTTAATGCGAGGACACGATTAATTTTTTTTTTTTTTTGTGTCAGCCAGTTGCAACATAAAAAAAGAAAAAAAAAAGAAAAAAATTTTTTTTTTATTCCTTTTGACAAAAATTATTTTATATTCAAAAGATGGCTTCTACTTTACAGCCACGGATGTTGGTAATCCAAAAAAAACGTGTTTTCAGCATTAATTTACTCTTTGATATTTTCCGGAAACTTTTTTTTCTCATTTTCAACCATCATCAGTTTTTTTTATACGGCCCCCTCCCCCCTCTTTTTTTTTTTTTTTTTTTTTAAGCTTCCGTCTTCACTTTACATAAATTTTTTTTTTTTTTTTTTAGGCACAATAAAACCTTTTTGTATTTCAAAAAAAAAAAAAAAGGGAAAGAGAGAAAGAGAGAAAAAAAAATTTTTTTTTTCCCTTTGCTTTGTCGTTTTCCATACTATTAAATATTTTAATAAGCAATTTAAAGTTTTTAATGCCACGTTTTTTTTGTTTTACTCATTTGTTAATGTTCATTATTATTATTTTTGAAACAATTAAAATGGATTTTAATTCGAAAATTGTTCAGAAAAAAAAAAAAATGAAATGAAAAAAAAAAACTTACCCCCTTTAGGTACGTAGATATTCATGTATAAACAATCTTCGCTCTGATTGGTTAAAAGCGGTAGTAGCTTTTCCAAATATAAAAGTCTTCCTCTCGGAAGTTTCAACAAAGCATCCGTACGATTTCCTATTTCCGGTAAATTTTGCGGGCAAACCGGTGAAAAAGAATCTGCTAAACGCGTGCTTTTCCACATCGAAGGAGTGACCGGAGGCATGTACCTGAGTGAGCCCAGGGGTGGCGTCGCGTAAGGCACGCCCAAAAAAGCTTCGATGGGAGGCTGATTGAAATGCCTTTGTATTATTACGCCGCGAAGTGGACCGTATTTTGTAACGACAACTCGCGTACTGTATTTATGCACGACCGACCCCTGATCGGTTTTAATTTCGTCAAATGAAAACAACACAAAAATGAAGAAAAAAATTCTTCGTGACGTTACGGCTGCTCGAAGAAGGAAGAACAGCATGTCGCTCTGTCAAATCCACGGACGATGCCTTCTAGGGCCACGTCGATCAGACATCTCCGATTATCACTTGAACACTTATTACCCACTTTTTCCACTCCACAATCATCACTTATTGAACATTTTAACTATAACAAAAAAATTACATTAAATTTTTCTCATTATCGATTGTTTTTTTAAGGGGAGAGTAAGAAAGTGGGGGGAAGGAAATACTTACAAATTTCAGCCTCGATTTTCAAACAGATTACAAAATAACGGACACGACATAACTTATCTGAAACAATAAAAAAAAAATCCGAATTTTAACAATATTAAAAAAAAAAGACAATCAATATGCATAGAGTTATTATTATTATTATCAACGCCGAAACAAAATTTAATTTTTTAAAAAAAAAAAAAACAAAAAAATGATGAAAATACAAATCGACAAAATCCATTTTGAAAAAAAAAAAAAAATTTTTTTTTCGTCAAAAATGAAAACAAAAAAAATGCCTGTCGGTAACAAAAACAGAAAGCAAAAAAAAAAAAAGCGACGACAGCAACAACAACAAAAAAAGTTATTTTTCCCTCCTCCCTCCTTCCCATTCATTCTTCCTTCCTTTTTCATAACACATCCCCGCCCCCCACGGAAAAAAAAAGTGATCGTTAATTCACCTTTTTTTTTATGTTTGATCTCTCAACCATACAGTTTTTTTTTCTTTAAATTTAAAAAAAAAAAAAATGGAGGAAATGGGGGAGGGGGAAAGAGGAAAACCGGTTTAAAATTCGAATGTAATTTTTTATCTTTTTTGTAAAATGATCATTTAAATAATTGAAAAATATTATTATTATTATCATTATTAATTAGCATTTAATTTTTTTAATTTTTTATTTTAATCAAAAATTTTCCGACGGGAGGAAAATCAGATTTTTTAAAAATAATTAACTAATTAATATGACAAAGTCATTTTTATTAAGATTAGATTTTTAATAATAATAATAATAATAATAATAATAATAATAATGATAAAAAATTATTAATAATTTTTTTTATTTCCTGTCGGATTAAAAAAAAATGTTGGGGAAAAAAAATGTTTTTCCTTTTTTCCTTTCTTTCTTTTTCCTCAAAGAAAATTTTTTTTTTTTTTGTTTTTATTAATGATATGATTTTATTATTTATTTATTTTTTAAAATAAATTATTTAGAATCTTGTAATATTGTAATACAGATTTTATCATTTATATTTTTTTTATTTTTTTCCTTTTCAAAAAAAAATTTAAGTTGGCAACGCCGAATTTTCGAATTCAAACATGTATTTGCCGCCATTTTTAATCCATGTAAGTTTTTTTTTTGTTGTTTGTAATGTTTGTTCATTAAAATTATAATAAAATATATATATGTATAAACAATGTGAGAAAAAGTAAAAAAGAGAGATAGAAAGAGAGAAAATAATTAAAATAAAATAAAATAATAATAAAATAAAGTGAGAGAGAGAGAGAGAGAGAGAAAATGGGGGACATTATGCGTGAAAAGCTTTTTCGAAATTTTTTTTCTTTTGAATGTATTTCAAATGTTTGAATACGTTTTGTTTATTTAGAACTTAAGCAATTGATACCACATTAAAACTGTAAGTCTTCTTGACTCCAGTAAATTTTTCCCTGACTCCTCCACATTTACATCAGATTTCTCCAGAATTTCTTTAATCTTCTCCAGCAACTTCTTCAGAATTTCCCCTGCAGTTCTCCCTAATGTCTCCCGACTCTCCAGAATTTCTCTAGGAACTTCTCCGGAACTGATCTAAACCACTTCAGCGTTTCTTCAGACTTTTCAGAATTCTCCAGCGACTTCTCCAGGATTCTCCAGCTACAGCTCCAGACGTATCTAGAATTTCATCAAACTTCTTCAGCAACTTCTTTAGACTTCTTTAAAATTTTTTCAAGAACTCCTCTTGAATTGATCCAAACTACTCCAGTGTTTCTTCTGCAGTTCTCCAGATTTCCTCAGCAGTTATCCAGCAGTTCTTCAAACTTCTCCAAATTCATCCATAATTTCTCCAGTAAGTTCTCCAGCAGTTCTCCAGAATTTCTCCAGTAAGTTCTATTAAATTGATCCAGACTACTCCAGCGTTGTTGTAGAATTTCTCCAGAATTCTCCGGCAGTTCTCCAGAATTCTCCAGCAGTTTTCCAAAATTTCTCTAGTTGTTCTTCAGTTTTTCTCCAGATATGATACTAACATTATTGTCTGGTATTTTAAAAAAATATTTTATTCCTAATTTTCAGGTTTAAAGTAATTGAATTATTTTCATATCCGATAATTTAAACTTGAAATTTGTATAAAATTTCATAAAATCCCGTTAATTTGTACGCGTTTCTTTTAATACCCCTTCTTTATAATGGCTACAAAAAAAACGAAAAAGTTTACGATTATCTTAATGATCATTTAATTAATTATTTTTCTTTTTTTATGATTTAAATATCGATCGACTGATTGATTACTAATTAATCGACTCGATAAAACTCGAATGAATGAATGAATAAAAATAAAATTCTAAGAGAAATCACCAAAAAAAAAGAAAAAACATCTGAGCCGAATATTTTTTTATTTTAAAAAAACAAAAATTTTATTGTACTCATAGCAGCAGCAACAGCAGTAGAAAAAAACAACAACAACAGTAACAACAGGAGTAAAATACCTGTTCTTAAATATTGTCTCGAAAAAAAAAGAAATCTCGCAATCTTACAAGTTATTTATTTATTTATTTACTGTTTTTATTTTCTTTCCTTTTTTTTCTTTCCTTTTTTTACTTTTCTTTTTTTTTGTTCTTACTGTCAAAGCCTAAATTAAAGGGCATATGGCGTAACAATTGAAATGGCGTGAATCGGAAAATTTTTACGGTAAACGAATTTTTTTTTTTTCTCTCTTATTGTTCGAATCTCAGCAATGTTCACAACTCGACAAAATTCGACCTCTTATCCCCCTTCCCTTGCCCCTCTCTTCCCTCTCCCCAAGAAAATTTTCTTCTTTTTTTTTTTTTCTTTTTCTCATATCTATGCCCTACCAGAAAAAAAATTTGTTCAACTAGAGAAAATAAATTGTCTGTAAAAGGTCACATTGGCGTCAACTGCTTGGGAGAACAAGAAGAATAAAAAATCCGGAAATAAAAAAAAGAAAAAGAAAAAATAAAAAAAAGAATTTTTTTATTTCGAAATTTTTAAATTAATCAATAAAACCGAATTTTAAAAAATAATAATAATAAAATT
>NW_002987050.1:273129-277108 GCF_000006295.1 Pediculus humanus corporis | reverse complement strand
AAAAAACATTAATGGCGTCCGGTTTAACAGGAAAAAAAAAAGAAAAAGAAAAATGTTTTTTCCTACTAGTCGTATTCGAGTTGGTTTTTTTTCGCGTTTTAAAACTTTATTATTTACTAAATTCTTTAAAGTTTTATTTTTTACGCTATAAAAGTCTATAAAATCGTGACGTAATACGATATTATTTACTAAATAATATTTTAGAATATAAAAAAAAAACATTTTATAGAGAGAATTTAACGGTTTTTACAACGTACAAAATACGTAGTAACCATATAAAAAAATAAAAATTTTTTTCATTAAATTTCAAATTTTAAACATTAAAAAAAAAACAAAAATTTTCCGAAGGTTTTTTGTAAAATGCCATCAATTTTACCAACTTAATAAAAAAAAAAAAAAAAACGAAGAAAACTCATCAAATTACTTATTATAATTTTTTTATGTCGAAATTATATTTAGAGTAAAAATTTTCAAGCGAATTAATAGAAGAAATAAGAAAATGCAAAGTGAAAATAATAATAATAATAATGATAATGATAATAACCGCTAATGATAATAATAATAATTTAATACGGTTAAGAGGATAAAAATAATAAACAAATGCCCTTTTTGAATTTTAAATTATTATAATATTTTTTTTTTTTTTCCTTAATGAAGCAGAAAGTTTTTTTATTTTTTGTAACGGAAAAAATTTTTTATTATATTCGTCATTAAAAATAAAAATAAGAATGATGATGATAATGAAGCTGATGATGATGATAATGATAACGATGTCGACGGCGACAACGACGACGACGATGAGAACGAAAAAAATAAAAATAAAAAAAAAAAACGTTTGAAATTTATTTTTATGAAAACGATAATGAGGAGTGCCAACATAACATGCGGACAAAATTTATCCTTTAATTTTTTTTTTTTTTTTTACTTTCTTTGATGTTAAAAAAAAAAAAACCGAATTCGAGAGGAAACAGTTTTTTCGTTTGTCCGGAAGAGGAAAGAGGAAGAAGAAGAAAAAAAAATTTTTTTTTAGTGTGTGAATTTGTCATTTTGTATTTCCGGTTAACCATCACCGTTCGATGATTCTATGATTGATTTTTCCCCCTTTTTCGTTTTCCTCCACGTTTTTACTTTTAAAGTTTTTTTTCTATTTTTTTTATTTTATTATTATTTTTCTGCGACGAACACATGTTTCGACACGATTTCAAAACAAAAGTTTTTAATAAAATAACAATAATAATAATAACGATAATGATAATAATAATTTTTAAGGAAATATTGATTTTCTTTAAAATTTCATTTAAATTATTAATACTTGAAAAAAAAAAAAAAAAATTTCGTCTGCCACCACTTTTTTTATTATATGTAAAATTAACCCCGAGAAAAGAAATTAAAAAAAAAAAAAAACCTTTCTCTATTGTTAAAGTTAACAAAAATAAAATAAAAAAGAGGAAAGAGATAAGAGAGTTTCCGGTTTAAACAAAACGGAGGGAAAATAAAATAAAATAAATTTTTTTTTTTTTTATAAACATTACATAAAGTATACAAATAAATTATTTTTTCTGTTTACGATTGTATATAGAAAACTTTTTTTCTCTCTCTTTCTTTCTCTTTCTCTTTCTCTTTTTTTTCTGCAGGTTTTTGTCATACAAATTATTATCATTATTATTATCATCACAACTGTTTGCCATAAAAATTAAAAAAAAACCGATACGATTCTTTATTTTCTGAGGAAAAAAAAATGATCATTCGAAATTAATTTCATTAAAGGTTTACGACGCATAGAAAAAAAAAATTAAAATTATTTTATACCGGAAACGTGACGTCATTATTTAATATTATTGAAAATTAATAAAAATTAAATTTTTTTTTTGTGTGGGATTTTTTTAAATATCGATTCGTTGTTAAAGAAGTGTACGAAACTTAAAAATTAAGTTAAAAACAAAAGAAGCCATGTTAAAAAAAAAAACCGACCGGAAGTAATTGGAGCATGAAAAATATTTTTAGTTAACAGAAAAAAAGAAAAAAGAAATTTTAAGAATTTTTCATTTATTTATTTTTTTTGGATTTTTAAAAAAAAATTTTTCATGTTCGAAATAACAACATTTTTGTTGTTGTTGTTTCTCTTTTTTTTTTGTTGTTGTCGTTGTTTATGTATTTCTTTTGAAATTAAAAGTTTTCTTCTTTTTTTTATGCTTTCTAATTAAAAACTTTTGGCGGATTAAAAATAATTTAAATTTAAATAAAAAAACAAAAAAATTGTTAAGTAAAAAATTACAATAATTAAAACAACTTTTCTTTCTTTATTTCTCTCACCCTCTCTCTCTCTTTCTTTATCACTCTCTGTCCCCTTCTCTCTCTCTTTTTTTCTGTACTTTTTACGGAAAGGTTAATTCATAAATCGACAATTTTTTTTTTCGTACCCTTTTCTCCAATAATTATCGATTGAATAAAAATAAAAAAAAATTTTTTTTAAAACAAAAAAAAATTATGATCGATTTTTTCTTTCTTGATGCGTTCCCCCCCCTTCCCTCCCTTCCCCCTCTTTCTCTCTTTTTCTTTCATCCCTTTAATCTCCATACCCCCTCGATATAAAAAAAAAAAAAAAATATTTTGAACTTTTTTTTTTTTTTTTTCGCTTCAAGCTCCCAAATTCCCTCTTCTCCACACACGTCCAAATATCTGGCATTTATCTAAAATGAGTTTATTACTTTTTTTTGTTCGAAAATTGGAGTCGTTCCAGCGGGACGAATGGCTGAAGCTTTTTTTTTTTCCTTTCCCTCTCGCAAATATCACAACGCAGCAAATTTTTTTTTTTTTTTTTATATATATATATAAATCCAGCGGTTTTCGAAACCTTAATATTATGTGCGTGCGTGTGTTTAAAATTTTTATGTAACCATAACATTTCTCACACAATTCACATAACTTAAATCATTTATCAACCGGAAACCGTAGCAAAAATAATTAATACGATGAATTATTTTTGCTAGCGTTTAAAAAAAAAAAACTCATTCGAATCTAAATTAAACGTTTTGATATGTTTTTAAATTAAACCCATAAGATAAACATTAAATGTAATTAAATAAAAAAAAATTATTAAATTAACACACAAAACAAAACATTTTGTCACGCAAATAAATAAATTAATTAATTAAATAATTAATAAGAAACAAATAAATAAAAATAAAAACATTAATAATAATAAATTAAAATTGTCAACTTAAAAACTGTTGAAGTTGAAATGATTAAATTTTATAACGTATGGGGAAAGAGGGGGAGAGGAGAGAGAAAGAAAAAAAGGTCAAATTTTAAGCCGACCGTAAGGAAAAGATTTTTTTCCCCATTTTCTTTTCTTTTCTTTCTTTTTTTTTTCTTATTTTGTCAAATTCTTTTTTTTCAATTATTTTTTATTTTTTCACAGGTCCTTAATCCGCCCCTTTCATCCCTTTTCTTCTTCCACCCCCTTCCTCTCTCCCATTTTCTCTCATTTCCCATTTTTTTTGTAAATTTTAATCGCACATATTTCTTATCATTAAAAAATTTACTCGAATTTTTTTTTTCCAACTTGGGGTGAAAAACAAAATGGCGGATGCGATTCGGTGGATTTTTTAAAATTTTCACCCGTAACGTTAACGGTAACGGTAACACAACAAAATTATTATTATTATTATTATTTATAATAATAATAAAAAAGGTGGAAAATCGTAAAATAAAATATTACGACGTGTACGAAAACAACGTGTAACTAGATATTTGTTATATAAAATTTATTTTATATATTTGCATTATAAAAAAAAATTTTTTTCTTTTCTTTCTTTTTTTTTAAAAAAAAAAAAAAAAAGTTTCGTGTCGTTAGAAACGTCGTAACATTTTTTTTATTTATTTATTCCTTTTCTAAAATCTAAAAAATTTTGTTTTTTTCTTTGCTACCGTCAATAATAATTTAACAAAAAAAAACAAAAATGATTTACGAAAATAT
>NW_002987050.1:267051-273009 GCF_000006295.1 Pediculus humanus corporis | reverse complement strand
ACGACCGACCTTCCCTTTTATTTTTATTTTTTAATTATTACTTAAAAAAATTATAAATAAAGTGAATTAATGACTCTCGTTAAATCGAAGCAAAAAAAAAAAATTATCTTAATTAAAGAATAAAAATAAAAAGAAATTTCTTTGTTTTTTTTTTTTTTGCTACCGTTCGATTGTTTTTATTTTTATTTTTTCAATTCTTTCAACGACATTTTTTTTATTTTTCCCTCCCCCCCATCGGTGTCAGGTATTGATTTTATAATTCTTTATAAAAAAAAAAAAACTTTTTCTTTCTTTTTATTTTTATTTTATTTTTCTTTTGCTGTGGCGCAAACAAGTTTTCTTTTTTTTTTGTAAAATGTAAATTTAAAGTTTTATTTTAAATAAAAAAAAAAATTTTTTTTTTCAATTTTACAAGAAAGAAATAGTTTTATAAATAAAAACTCGATAGAACATTTTGAATTTGAAAATTTGCTACCCTTCAAACATATAAATTGTTTAAAGCAAAAAACAAAAACTCGTTTGAAAATTCTTCTTTTTTTTTTTTTGTTTGTTTTCGATTCGAAACATGCATGATTTCGTTAATTTCCCCCTTAAAAACAAAAAAAATTTTTTTAATTTTTGTTAATTTATTCCCTCTCGTTTTCATTTGTTTTTCTAATTGAAAATTAACGGTTTGGAAACGATTGATCGACCGATCGATCGACCAATCGATCGATCCATCGTTTCAAACTTTAATCCTTCAACGAATAATAACAATACCAAATGAAAGAAAAACTTTTTTTCGGGGGGTTTCGGTTAAAAAAAAATTGTTTTAAACGAAATTCAAACGATTAATCGTCTGCGGGATGGATTTTAAGTATTTTTATTCGTTGATAACGACTGATAACAACTGATAAAAATTACTATTTTACCCACAATTCAAATCACACCGGTAAATAATTTTGCAATTTTTATTAAACAAATTCGAAAAAATTATATCATGTCGCGTGAAAATTATTTATTATTATTATGTTAACGGCGGATATTGTTATCAAATATTTTCTTATCAGTTTAAGAAGGTATTAAATCGTCTGCTGGAACGTATAAAAACAAAAAAAAAAAAATTATTTCGTACATTGAAGATTTTTTTTTTTTACGATCGTCATCATGACGGACTTTTTTTTTTTTTAATTCATTTCGGGAAAGATTATTATTATTATTATTATTATTATATTTATTCGTAAAAAAATTTTTGCGTATAAAATTGAATTTAAACGTCAAATAAATGTAGTAAATTAAATTTTGCCATATTGTAGATAAAAAAAAAAGGAAAAAGTGTCAGTTTTATGTCTTGCGTGACAAGTTTAATTTCACGTCACATCTTACAGTCAAACTTTGCACACTGATTTTTTTTTTTTTTTCTCATCTGAAATAAGAAGAAAAAAAAAGAAAAAAAGAGAAAAATTCCTTTTGATAACGATAATGATGATGATGATGATCACGACGACGATGACGATGATGATGATGATGCAATAAAAAAAAAAAAAGTTTTTTCGAAAAAAAAAAAAAAAGAAAACTTTCAACTTTATTTCTTAAATTTTAACTTTAAAAAAAAACGCCGCTACTTAATTACTATAGAAAAAAATTAAAGGAAAAAAAAAAAAGTTTTTTTTCAGTACTTAAATGAAAAACTTTACAAAAAAAAAGAAAGTTTTTTATTTAAGTACGACAAAAGGAGAAGAAGAAGAAGAAGGAGAAGAAGGAAAGTTTTATAAAAGAGAAAAGAAGAAAAAATTATTAAATAATTGTTGTGCGGTGGATTTAAAAAAAAAATTGATTCGATTGTTTCGAAAAATTATTAAAAATTTCTTTTTTTAAAAAAAACAATTCTCGTTCCAAAAACTGGAAAAAATATGAATTGAAAAAAAAAGGAAGAAAGGGAAGGAAGAGAGGAAGGAGGGAGGGAATGAGAAACGAAGAAGAAAACCCTCCTCCCTTTCTCCCCCCGCTCCCGTTAATAATTACTTTTCATTTGCATTTTCATTTAGTCAATTTTAAACCGATCAAAAACATAAAAAACCTTTAATGACTACCAGCAAGTGTTTTTTTTTTTTTTTAAAGGTTGGCAAAATTTTCCATTTTTTTTTCTTTTTCCTTTTTCTTTTTTTCATTCTTTTCTTTCCTTTCCTTTTTTTTTAATCCTTTTTGTTTATTATTAACTTTATTTTAATAAAAAGTTTTTTATTAAAAAAAAAAAACCTTTTAGCACCTTTTTTTTCTTTTTATTTATTGCGTTATTTAATTTTTTGGCTCGAACCCATCAAAATATATATTAATAACCATATTTTATTAATGATGATGATGATATAATAATAATAATAATAATAATAATAATAATAATAATAATAAAATAAATTTCATGAAAGTTTTTGTATTAAAATTCTGAAACATTTAAAAAATATTTAATTCTCATCATCATCTCCTTCATATTATTTTTATTTTCGTAGTTTCGAGGAGTGAAGGTAGTGGTGGTGGTGATGATTCTCGTAAATTTTCATTATGGGTGGGATTAGATCGTAAAATAATAATAATAATAATAATAATAATAATAATAAGGGAAGGAGGGGGAAAAGGAGGGAAAACATCGTAAATTCAAGTTATTGCAACGTTTTTTTAATTTTTAATTTTTTTTCTTTTGTTTTAACTACTCTCGAAATATTTATTTATTTATTTTTTACGTTTTTAAAAAAAAAAAAAACCGTTAAAAAAGAAAACAAAAGTGAAACGATAATAATAATAACAATAATAATAATAAAGGAAATTTATACTTTAAAGATTTAAAAAAAAAAATTTTTTTTCTCTTTTAATTAAAGCATAAAATAATAAAAAAGATAAAAAAATTAAAATTTAACTTTTTTATCTTTTCATTCTTCGTATACTCGAAATTCTAATTTAAAAATTATTCAAACTTATTTTTATTTTATTAATATATATAAATATATTTATCTGGTGCCCCGTTATTTTCTTTTATTTTTTCGCAACCGGAATTTATCTACTATATGAAATAAACAAAAAAGAAAAAAGAAAAGGGAAAACTTTTTTTATTCTTGCGTTACTCTATGCGTGTTATATATATTACGCAATAAAAAATTTATTTAATTTTTTTTTTGTTTTTAATGTTTTCCGCCATTTTTTTTTTTTTTTAATTTCATTTTGTTTCCTTTTTTCCTTCGATTCTAATAAAATACGATAAAAATGCGATGAATGGAAAAAAAAGAGTAAAAAAAATTATTAATTATTATTATTAATTATTATTATTATTATTTTTTTTTTTCCATCATCGATTTATTAGAATAATTAAAATAAGGGAGGCAGGTGTGTGTGTGGAAGAATTTATTAAACGTGAAACGTGTTGTCGTGTAATTTTTTTTATGCCGATTCATGAGAATATCTTTACGTTTTCTAGAAAGTCAGAGAGAAAGACAGAAAGAGAGAGAGAGAGAGAGAGAGAGATACAGAGAGACAGAAAAAAAAAAGAGAGAAAAGGCAAATTTCGCTTCGGTTCATTTTTTTTTTTTTGCATTAAATCAGATGTAATTTTTCACACAATAGTATTCTCTTTCCCATTTTTTTCTCTCTCTCCCTCCTCTCCCTCTCGCTCTCTCTCACGTTCCCGTTTCTATTTCCACTTTTTCCATATTTCCTTTACTCGCACACACACACACATTTAGTAAAAACTCGTTGCCTTTTCGCCATTTAAAATTTCATATTTGTTTTTTAAATATCAAACAATAAATTGAACAGGTAAAATTTTAATAAAAAAAAAAAAGAAACAAAAGCTTTGTGTTAATATTATATACAAAGGTAATATTAATTTCGGTATTTAATACGTTGTATACATAAATCCTTAGTCATTTTTTTCGTTCCACATTCTCTTTCTCTCTCTCTCTCTTTCCCTCCTCTTTATCTCTCTCTCTCTTCCACGTCTTTTTTTTTTATTTAACCCCCGCCCCTTGCCCCGTTCGAAATTATTTTTCTTCATACCTTAAATTAAAAGATTCGCTTCGGAAAAAAAAAAAAAATTAGGGCCCAGATTAAAATTTTTTTCCCCCGGAAAGGAATTTTATCCTTTTATTACTATTATTATTATTATTATTATTATTAAATAGAATAATAAAAAGTAAGAGAGAGAAAGGGGAGAAGGTGAAGGGTGGAGGAAAAAATTAAATTTTCATGTCGTCTGCTAATTTTTCAAATTAAATTTTAATTTTAAAAAATTTTTTCAATTTTTTTTTTCCTTTTCTTTCCTTTTTTTTATTCTAGCAAAAATGATCAAAAAAAAAGGGGGGGGGGGAAGGGGGAGAAAGGGAGAGAGAGAAAGGGGGGGAGCGAGAAAAATTTTTTTTTTTTTTAATTTTACGCGGCTAAACAAAAGCAAAAAAAAAAAAAATTTGAATTTACGACAGAGCAATTTTTTTTATAAAAGAAAATATTTCATTGTGATAAATTCAACCGGCGCAAAAAAAAAAAAAAAGATTTTTCAAGAAGGAAGAAAAAAAATAAAAAAAATAAAAGTCGCCGATTCTTTTCATTCTTCTAACATTTTTTTTTAAACTCCCATCATCCATTTTCTTTTTTTTTTGCGTACTTTTACCCCTGGAGAAAATTTTATAAAAAATTTTCTTTTTTTTTAAAAAAAAAATTTATAACTAATTGTTGAGGCAAATAATGCGCTCACATTAATCTTTTTTTTTTTTTATTTTAACTTCAAGTAAATAATATAAAATAATAATAATAATAATAATTTTTTATAAACGAATTACATTTGAATTCCCCAAATCGTTTCGACGAGAAAACAAACAAAAATCAACCCGACAACAAACGCTTTTTCCCGAAATGATGTTTGTTTTCATAATGAACAGTAAAAAAATTTTTGATTAAAGTGTCAATAGAAAGCATTATAAACTCCATTGAATTCCTACCACGTTTTTTCGCGATCTAATACGAAAAATTTTCTTGAACTTTAAATAAATTTTTGCTGAACCTTCGGGCGCACAATTATTATCATTATTATCATTATTATTATTATTATTATTATTATTATTATTATTATTTTCGTTTTCTTTTCAGTTAAAAAAAAATTTAAAAAAAAAAATTATTTAGTCGTGGAATTAATTACACGTGGAATAAGAAAACAATGCACGGTATCACACTCAAAAAAAAAAAAAAAACAAAAACTTAACGAGAGAAAGAAAATAAGGGAAGGGGAAGGGGAGGGAAACCTGAATTTAATATTAAAAAATTTCATAACCGGAAACACAAAAAAAAAAAAAAATTTTTAATCGTCGTCGTCGTCGACGTCCAGGTACGAATTAATGATAATCCTTAAACGCTAATGAAAAAATTCCAGTTTCACGTTCCAGCGTTACGTTCCAGAATTTTACTTAATTTTACAAATACTATCATTATTATTATTATATAATTATAATTAAATAATTCCAGAAATTTTTTTCCCTTTTTTTTTTAAACCTTTTTTAATATCACAATTATTATCATCATCATCATCCAAAAAAAAAAATTATACCCGTCAGAATTTTTAAATTTTTCATTCGGGAACAAAAAAAAATTTAATAGTAATAATAATAATAATGAATGAGAAAGAAATTTATTTACGTTCTATTTAATAATTTCTAAATTTAAAAAAAAAAAAAGGCGGGAGGGAGGGAAAAAAAGGAAGAAGAGGAGGCGGGGAAAGAGGAGGAGAGAGAAGAGAGGAGGGAGGAGAAAGGGGAGGAGGACTCAAATATTACAAAAAAAAAAAATTAGTGATTATAGTTTTTAGTTAAAAAAAAAATTATTATGTAAAAAGAAAATTAAATTAAATTACCCATTTTTTTCCTTTTTTTTTCTCCAGGAAAGCTATAAATTTTAATAAATTTTTTTTTTTTTTTCATTTCGAGTAAAAATCTCATTATTATT
>NW_002987050.1:263093-266893 GCF_000006295.1 Pediculus humanus corporis | reverse complement strand
ATGAATTATAAATTTTTATTATTGTTTACAAAAAAAAAAAAAAATTTCCCATCGGCATTTTTAATTTTCGTGAATTTTATTATTTTTTTTTTTCACGTTTGTTTTTAAACAAAGTGAACAGTCCTCCCCCCCCCCCAAAAAAAAAAAAACAAAAAAATTTTCTTTTTAATTAAAAAAAATTTTTTGTTTTTTCTCTGATAATTTTCTTCTGGTTAAAACAAAAAAAAAATCTTTTAAATACGTATTATTACTTTACACACGGTTTTGTGTGTGTGTGTGTGTGTGCGCGTTTATTTTGTTTGAAACGAGTTTTTGTCAAAGATTGTCTTCGGACTAATAATTAGTTTGACGACATTTAAAATGTTTTTTATCCAAACTGCGGTCAAACGCTGCGAAGCATTCCAAAAAAAAAATTTCACACCCGTTTCATTTCGTCCATTATTATTATTACGTTTTTATTATTTACTGGCTTATCCGGAATATTTTCTAAACGATTTCAAAAAAAAAAAAAAAATAAACGTATGTGAATATCGGTTTAGAGATTTCGACTTTTACCTCCCCACAATAAATCTATCCGAGTTCTGTAAAGTTGGAAAATTCTAGTGACCCACATCCGAGGGAAACGAACAGGATCGGAAAGAGAATAATCAGTTGTGAAAAAAATTATTTAGTTTAAACTACTACTCATCGAAAATAAATAAAAAAAATCCCTAAACTTTTTACCCGAACAGTAAAATAAATAATTTATATGTTAAAAAATAAATTTTGATCACCAACGTTAACCGTTTAGATTACACACATAAAAAATTTTGTATTTTTTTTTTTAAAACTAATTACACGATAAAGAAAAGTAGATTAAATTACGAAAATTTCCTTGTTAAAAAAAAAAAATAAAAACAGAAAAACTTGTGTAAACTAACTAACTTTCTTATTAAATTTTGTCTAAAAACTATTTAAAATTAATTAAATAAATAAAATTACACTCGTATCACACACACACTCTCGAATTATGTACCGTATTATTATTATTATTATTATTATTATTAATTAATATATGCGAAATTTTTTTTTTTTGAACTTTAAAAAAAAAAAAAAAGAAGCGTTTTTTTTTTTATTATATTAATAATTAAAAAAAAAGCCAAAATGTTTTTTTAAACAAAAAAAAAAAAATGCGTCATGGTTGGCGTTTTGTCGTCTGACAAGTTCAAAAGGTCGTACGAGCCTAATAATGGAAAAATTCCCTTTTTTGGGTAATCTAAAATCAGGAATTTCAAAAAAACGGGAAATTAAAAAAAATAAAAGAAGAATACAAACAAAAAGTGTTTGGTACTTGGAAAAACAGAGAGAGAGAGAGGGGTGTGCGTGTACGTGTGCGTGTACGTGTGCGTGTGTGCGGGGGTCGCGGGGGGTCGCGGGGAAAGGAGAAGGAATTTTTTTGTAAATAATAATAATACCTTTTATTTAATTATTGTTAAGAACGAAACAAAAAAAAATTTATTTATTTATTTTTTTTAAAATTCATTATTCTCATCAAGGTTAATGTAATAATAATAATAATAATTTTTTATTAAATAAAAAACCGAGAGAGTTTTAACGAATGAATGAATGAATTTTTCGTTAATGCCACGACAATCTTAACTTAAACTTTTACCCTTTTTTTCATTGTTACTTATTTATTTATTTATTTTTTTAATTATTCATAATAAAAGAAAGAACATTTTTTAATGTTTTTAGAAATAATTAAAAACAACAACAACGATTTGGTAATTATTTAATATTTTCATTAAGAAAGAAAGAAAAGTTAAAAACACGTAACAGGTATGACGTGTAAAAAGATTCGTGCCTGTTTTATTAATAATTAAACAAATAAAATTTATAAAACGTTAAATGTTCAAAAAAAAAAAAAAAAAAAAACAAGAAGATAAAAAAGTTTTTAATTAATTTGTATCGGAGGAAAAATAACTAGTAAAAAAACAAAAATTTTTTAAGTGTTACCCCGCCATTTTTCATCCCCAAAATTTACTCCTCCCTAACCCCCTTTCGCTCCTTCCTTTGCCTTTTTCCCTTCTTTCCAACCTTAATTTTTCCGTACAACCACCTTCGAACCTTTTTTCGTAAAACTTTTTTGATTATTTCTTTTTAATTCTTTCCCGATTTATTATTTGTTTATCGGTGAGGGGAGGGGAGTAGAGGAGGAGAGAAAGGAAGGGAGGAATTTTTTTCTTTTTTTTTAATTCAAAAATGAAATTTACCAAAAATATTTTATTATCGTTTTTATTTTCTCCCCGTTTTTCTCCTTTTAAAAATTTATAATTCCCCCCCCCCCTATTTTAATTTTTTTTTTTTTTAACTTTAATCTACGGTAAAACATTTTTTAATAATTTTTATATAAATTATGATATAACTTTTATTTATATAGAAAATTTAAATCGCGAGGTAGTAAAACTAAAGAAAATAATTTTTATTTAAAACATAACTCATTAAACATTATCTTTAAACGTTTTTTAACAAAAAAAAAGGGGGGGAGGAGATGGCTCTCTTTTTTCATAAACACTAAACATTTCCTTTGATTTACGTACAAAATTATTTTATTATAAATGAAATAAATTCCATCCAGTTTCGAGTTAAAAAAGGATTAAGGTGGAAAAGCTGAGAGGGTATGGAAAGGGGAGGGGAGTGGGAGGGGTTTTTACTGGTAGTTTATAAAAGGGGGAGAGAAAGTCTCGGCTGTTTTGCATTTCGGTGCATTTTCATCAAATTTAAAATTTATTTATTATTAAATGAATCATCATGAATCGTGATATAATTTATTTCGAAAACGTTTTGAAATTTTAATTAAAAGCTTAAGAATTAAGATATTTCGGACTCGAATAAATAATAAGAGAGAGAGAGAGAGAGAGAGTGGAAAAAACATTAGAAAAAATGACAGAAATATAATAATAATAATAATTTTTTGTAATTTAATTTTTTTCAAACGTGTTTTTCTTTTTTTTTCTTTCCTCCAGACTAAAACGTTAATGCTTTTGCTGCTGCTGCTATTACTGTTGCTGTTGTTTCGTATATAAACCCACACACACACACAATGCTTTTAAAGAGAGAGAGTTATTAAAAAAAAAAAAAGTCGTAAAAAATCAAATAACCATAAAAAAAAAAAAATTTTTTTTAACGCCTAATTTTTAACGAATCCAAGCTGACTCGCGAAAATAAAATTTCTTAAATATTATAATCGATAACTCAATAAAAAAAAAGGGGGGGAGGGGAGGAGTTTATTTACGGCTAACGATTGAATTTAAGGGCGTTAAATTTAATATATCAATTTATTATTATTATTATTGGGAGTCGTTAAAATAATGAGGAGATACAATTTAAAATCGAATTATGGGTTTTTTTTGTAAGGGGTGGGGGGAGGGGAGGGATAAAATAAATTTTAAAAAAAGAAAAATGGCTGGCTGGCTAGTTGTTGTTACCCAGCAAAAGGTTTTTTTCATTCGTGACGTATTGACTGCAAAAATTCGACCTCCCCGACATATTACAAATTAATTTTATATTCCTCTTGAAAGGGGGAGGGGTTTCTAATAATAATAATAATATATTATTATTATTATTATTTTCCACCATTAAACACGACAAGGCTATTTGTCGGGGTTTTAAGTATTTATCCGAGGTTTCTACCCCATTCCTTAGGGACAAATACTCGAATTTCGGTGGGGCCACTTATTATAAGATAGCACCACATCAATTCTTGAAGGTCTTCCTGAGTCCATCTTTATTCGATGGGAACGATTTGTCTCCTGAACTGG
>NW_002987050.1:261359-262757 GCF_000006295.1 Pediculus humanus corporis | reverse complement strand
ATTTAAGAATTTTTTTTCGGTTTTTAAAAAAAAAAAAGTAAAAAAAAAACTTTTTAAAATTGAATTTTCTCATAATAATAATAATGATAATACATTCCTACTGTTTTTTACAAAAATTTCCCCCCCTCCCTCGCCTTTTTTTTTGCTGTGGTTAAAATTTTTCCGAAAAAAAAAAAAAATGACAATAATACAATTTGAGTGATGCTTTTATATTGCGTTTTTTTTTTAAAATATTGAATTCTGGAATTTCAGACATTTCAAACTTTTAGTTTTTTTTTTTTTTTTTCCTTTCAATCGTTCAAAAACCTACAAACTAAAAAAAAAAAATTGTTTTCCAACGATTTTAACCATAAAATGAAAAAAAAAAAAATGATAAAAATGGTAAAAACGTATACGTACGTCATGTTTTTATTTTTACTATCTACTACTATTATTATTATTATTATTATTATTATTATTATTATTACTACATTATGTATTTTTTTTTATGACGAAAAAAAAAACCTTTACGTGTAAAATTTTTATATTATTCATTCGATTTTTATATATGTTTGCAATCGGTCAACGAACTTAAATTTGATAGGAACTCATTAAAAAGAAGAGAAAAGTAAATTAACAAGGGTAAAAAGAGAAAGAGAGAGAGAGAGAGAGAAAAGGATAAAATATCTCCCAAAAGGTTAAGCTTTTTTTTTTTTAACGAATTAATAAAAAAAAAAAAAGGAAAAAGGAAAGAAAAATTGAATAAAAAAAGGTTTTCGGTTGTTTGTTTGTTTGTTTGCGTTGTCGTCGTGCTTCCTCATTATTTGTTTTAAGCCGATACAATCTTCTGCTATTTTTTTTTTTTTTAAACTAAACATTATTAGCGTAATAAAATTTAATCGATTGTTATTAATTTAATTTGATTGTCATCGTCATACGAAATAACAACCGAATGAAATAATTTTAAATCTATTAAAAAAAAAAAAAAAAAACATTTCATCGATTTTAGTCACCTGGAGGGAGGGTTGGGGGTGGAAAAAAAAATTTTATTTTTTTTACTGATAAAAAAAAACGATGATAAGTTTACGGTCGGTGATCAAAATGATTTTATTTTTTATTGATTTCGATATATCGAAATGGAGGGGAAGGGAAGGAAAAAAAAATTTATTTCAAAATAAAATTGATGGACGAGGATAAAAAAAAAAAATTTTTTTACATAATTCATGAGCTTGTTACGATACCAACTCCTCCCTCCCCAAAAAAAAAAAAAAAAATTTACATTGCCCGGAAGTTAAGCAAAAAAAAAAAAAAACATTTTGAATATTTGAAATCGTTTCGGGAAAAATCATAAAAATTAAAACTAAGGAAAAGTAAAATTTTAAAATTCGCGCCCTTTTTTTTTTTTGTTATGTTTGTCAT
>NW_002987050.1:249195-260984 GCF_000006295.1 Pediculus humanus corporis | reverse complement strand
AGGTTGGTTGATCGAAATCGAAAAACTAAAATTTTCGATTCGAAACCTTTTTTTTTCCTTAACAATTAATTTATTTTGTGTTTTATAACTTTTTTACATAATTTACATAAAATAAAATTTTTTTTTTTTCCATTTTATTATTATTATTATTATTTTTCTTCCTTCTTTTTTTTTTAATACACGAAAAAAATTATTAAAGTTAATGAAGGAATTTATTTATTTTTTTTATCCTTTTAACCTTTTGAAATTTTAATTTTTTATCATTTTAACTCAAATTTTTCCTTTTTCTGTTTTTATTCAAAAGAAATAAAATTCGTAAAAAGAAAAAAAGGAAAAAAGTTATTTTTGCAAAATGATTTTTTTTTTTTTTTTCATTTCTGAGAAAAAAATAAATTAATTGCATTCATTCACTTTGAAAATTTTTTTCCTTTTTTTTTTCTTTTAATTGATTTTTATTCAATTAAAAATAAAAATAAAAAATAAAAAAAATTTTTACGTATCATAAAAGAATTTACCCTCCCCCTCCCCTCTCTTTTTTTTTTTTTTTTAATTTAATTCCTTTACGGAGTTTTTGCCCCTTTCCTCCCCTCCACCCCATAGATGATTTCTTTTGACTAAAAAAAAAATTATTGAATCCACCATCAATTTTGCCTTTTTCATACTTTTCCTTTTTATTTCCTTTTTTGTAAAGCATTAAACAAAACGAAAAAATATTCAGAGGCGTTAATTATTTTAATTTAAATAATAATAATAATAATAATAATAATAATAACTATTGGTTAATTTTTTTCCGGAAGTGGGAAAAAAAACATCTAAAGTTTAGCGAATAAATTTAAATTATTTATTATTAATATCGATAAAGTTTTGTTTTTTTTTTTGTTTTGTTTGTATTTCCGAATCGATAGCCGCTTTAACCCATAAAAAAAAACAAAATAATAATAATAATAATAATAATAATAATAATAATAATAATAATAATAATAATAATAATAATGATGATGATGATGATAAAAAAATAAGAATGAAATATTTTATTGAAAAATAACAAAGTATTTTTTTCATTCGTTTCGTTTCGTTTTGTTTTTTTTTTCTGTCTCTGTGTGTGTGTGTGCGTGAGTGCGCGTGTTCTGGGGGGGGGGAAAAACTTAATACACGAATCGTGAAAAAGAAAGAAAGGAAAAAAAAAATATTTTAAAAAAATAAAACCCTAAAAAAAAATAAAAAAAAAAACAAATAAAAGAGGGAAAATTTAGATGATACGAGTTGAAATAATGTTAAAAATGTATTTTCTTTTTTTTTCCTTTGTTTTTCTTTTTTTTTTTAATGCCTCCGCGACAAAAGAAAATATATATTTATATGTAAAGTAAAAAAAAAAAGGAAAATCTAATTCGAAAAATTCCTCGCGGTATAATTTTGTTTTACCCCCCACGGTACCCTCCGAAAAAAAAAAAGAAATATTTTCACGGTTTTGAACAGGCGATTTATATTCTCGCAATATCAATATTAAAATAATTCTTTCCCCCCCCCCCGTCAATGGGGGATGAATTTTACCATCGGTAGAAAAATTCAAAATTTTTTATCGAGCAAGGGTTGAAAAAAAAAAATAAACAAATACAAAACGGATAAGCCAACTCTAAAGAATATTAAATAAATAAAAAAAATTGTTAAATTTTATAATAATAATAATAAGAAGAAGAAAAAACATAAATTAAATGGAAAACATTTGCGAAAAATTTTTAACTTGACGCCATTATTATTATTTGTTTTTTTTTTTTTACCTGAAACGAATAAAATTCCCCCTTTTTCGACAGTTTCAAAAATATTATTATTATTTTAATTATTATTATTATTAACAATAAATAGAAAAGCGTTACGAGTAAGGAGGGATTTTAACGTAATCGAAATTACACGCATACACATATATATACACTCGAAAGTGAGCGTTCGTTTACTCGAGTACGAAAATTAAAATTTAACGGAAAATATAAATAATAATAATAATAAATAATAATAATAATAATAATAATAATAATAATAACGGTAAAATAATGAGAATCAACGTGATTTTTTATTAATTAATGATTAAATAAGTAATTAAATAAAATTGTTATTTATCGTTATAGTTTAAGGTTACAAGAATTTTTAGTTATAGGTATTATTGATTGGAATAAGTAATTTAAATAAGAGTAAAAATTGATATCGGTTGTCGTTGATAAGCACTTGCATCGCACACAGCAACATTCGTTTATAATTAAATTTTAGTCTTCTGCTACTAAAGATTTAGTAATCAATGTTATCAGTATGCGACGTATCATCACATTGCATCACTTGCTAAATTTCTAACGGTCAAAATGAATCAAAGGATTTGTTTCAAAAGTTCTCACGCGTTAAGTGTGATAAGACCTTAGATGTGATAACAAAAACGAACGAATGCGTCAACAAAGTAATGAGATATCAATGAAATTGAAAATTAAAATTATTTGAATTGTTAAAAATTAATTAAAAATTAATTTATTAATTAAAAAAAAAAAAAAATGCATAAAAGTCAAGAAAGAAAGACGAACGAAAAGTCAGAGAGAGAGAGAGAGTGAGATTGGCATAAGAGAGAGGGGGGGAAAAAAAAGAAAAAAAAATTGAATAGAATTCATTAAACAAAAGTGCCTCCTTTTTTTGTTGTTCTCGTAAAAGAAAACTCTCACGAAATAGTTTTCCATGACGTTTTTCAAATGTTGTAATAAATTTGATTCGTCTAAATGTTATCATGATATGATTTTACTCGATAAATGAAATTACATGAAAAAATTCCCTCTCCCCTCCCTCTCTCCTCTCCCTCTCCCTTATTTTTTTTAAAACTGTTTTTATTTATTTTTTTTTCCTCTTAGAATTAATGAGTTCGAATCGAATAAAATATAAAAAAAAAGAACAAAGGAAAATAAAAAAAAAGAAAATTTTCCGGATTGATCATCATTTTACACGGTCACGAAAAAACACCTTTATTATTATTTTTCATAACTCGAAAATTTATTTTTACGACTCTATTTCTTTTTTTTTTTTATTATTTTGAGGAGAGAAGGGGGGGGGGTGGATGGAAAGAAAATTAAACCTTTTTTTCTTTCTTTCTTTTATAAATTATTTAAACCGTAAAAAAAAATTTATAATTTATTTTTATTTTTTTTGTATTTCTTAACACCAAATTTTTTTTTATTCTCACACTTTATTACCCTGCCATCACACACATACACACACGCACACGCACAGTTACACGCATTTCTTTGAGTGTGATTAAATACTCTCTAGGTTTTTTTTTTTTTTTTTTTTTTTACTAAAAATATATATTTCGAAAAGTTTTTAACTTGGTAACGTGTTGTGTGATGTATCAGTTGTAAAAACTCGTCAAATTTACTCTCGAAATTTCATAAAAACTTTTACGCTACGACGATTTCAAAACTTTTATTTATATAAAATAAAATTTTCTTGTTTTTTTCCCTTCTCTTTCTTCTCTCTTTCCCACCTCCCACCCCCCTCGTTTCTTTTCCCCCGGCGGTATAAAATATATTTGAAAAAAAAAAAAAATCATGTGACCACATTTTAGTTATAATCCACAAAAACGACAAAAAAAAAAAAAAATAGAAAAAAATAAAAATAAACAATCGTTTACACCTTATACGATTGTAATAATTTTTAAACTTTTAAAACTTTACACTTTCAAAACTCTCTCTCTCTCTCTTTTTTCTACGCTATTTAAAGTTAAAGTTAAAAAGATAAAAAATAAATAAAAAAAAAAGTAAGATTTAGGTGAGCGCAAGAAAAGTTCAAATACGCGATCAGAAAAAACAGAAAAAGCATCCACGTGACGTAAGCATATTTATTGTTAAAAAAAAAAAGAGGCAAATGCGTCTTTTTATATTTCTTAATCTCAAAGATTCAATATTAAATATTTACATACATTTTTTTTAAAAAAAAGGTTAATTTTACTTTCTCTTTCTATCTCATTTTGAGCTCTGACAACGTTAATTTCCCCGCCCCCACCTTTCCCGCACTTCATTTTAAAGGTCTTTTAAATTTTAAATCCCTCAAACGTAAAAATAAAAAAAATTAAAAACTTTTTCTACACCGTTTATAAGTATAATAATTATAATTATCAATGCAGTGCAAATGTTAAAAAAAAAAAAAAAAAAAAAAACTTTCAAGAATTAAAATATTAAAAACCTTTTTTAATTAATTTTAAAAAGTGTAGAAATAAAAAGTTTTCATCATTTTTAAGGGGAGGTAAGTTTTAAGCTCCTCCTCCTCTTCCTCCCTCCCCCTATAAAAAAAAAAAAAACTTTAACTTTTTAATGTTGTTTAAAAAAAAAAAAATGGAAAACCACGACCGATTTTTCTGAAATTTAATAAAAATAAATAAAAATGATTTTCCAGATACGAAAAATAATCATTTATTATTATTATTATCATCTGCATTTATTTAAAAACATAAAAATTTATGCTAAAACATAGAATTTAATCATATAAATAAAATATTTATAATAAATTAAAATAAGTAAAAATAATTTAAATTTATATAAAGTTTAACCTTAATAACATTAAATTTAATTCGCATGCGGTTTGCAATATAATAATAATAATAATGCTAATGATAACGTCGAAAAAAAAACATTTAATAAGGCGTAAATTCATTATGATAATAATAATAATAATAATAAAGTTAATTGACATAATATTAAAAATAAAATAAAAAAAAAAAAAAGAAAAATAAATTATTAAATGATTTATGTTGAATAATGAGATTAGTTATTTAAAACTTTGTTAATTGTTTTAAAAAAGATTAATAATAATTATTAATAAATTTTTTTCTTTTTTAACGTTTGTTATTAAAACGAAAAATAAATAAATAAATAATAACTTTAGCGTTGACAGAAATTGTAAAGAAAATTATTTATAATGAATATTAAAAAAAAATTTTTCTTTTGAGAGAGGGGAAGAAGGAAGAGATTTGCGTTGAAAAATTTAATAAAACTTAAAAAAAAATTTCGTTTGGAGCGGGGAAGAAAGAGGAGGGAGAAAGGGAGGGAGGGAGGAGGAAAATGAAAAACAGGTTAAAGTGGGTAAGTGTGAAACTATTACTAATAAACGTTAAATTTTTTAAAAAAAGATAACTCTTATAAAATCAATTGTGTTTTTTTCGATTTAACTTTAATTTTATATAAAAGAGAGAGAGAGAGAGACAAGAGTTTATTTTGTCCGACGTTTATTTCTTGTAATTAAAAGAGAGAGAAAAAAAAAGAAAAACAAAAAACCTATTAACGTGATTAAAAAAAAATAAATAAAAGTTTAGAAAACTCAGGGAAAACCACGTTTCGTTATTAAAAAAAAAAAACAAAACAGAAAAACGGTTTGACTGTTGTTAGGGTTGTTGTTGTTGTTGTTGTTTTTAAAATCATTTTTATTAAATAAATAAATAAAAAAAAATTTTTTTAATTTAAATTTAAATAAGTATAGATTAAAGTAAACGTAAAGAAGAAAATTTTCATCGGACGTTTATATATAATAATAATAATAATAATAATAATAATAATAATGGTAAATTTGTTTTTTTGCACTGTTTCAAATTGAATTTCCATGTAATTTTTTTTTTTTTTTTTGAATTCTCAATAAAAACTTTTTTTTTCATTTTCAACCGAATAAGGGATTACAAAAAAACTTTTTTTTTTCTTTCTTTCTTTTTCGACATGTTTTCATATATATATATATATATATATATATATATATATATTAAAGTCCAGATTTTTTAAATTAACCAACAAATTTTTATTTTTTTTATTAAATTTTATATTTCCTACTACGACGACCCATTTTTTAACTTATTTCTATAGAAAAGTTATAAGTAAGTTAGTCTATCATCGAATTAGGTAAGAAACGACGTTACTATTCCCCCCAAAAAAATTTTCTACCAACGAAAAAAATTAAAATAAAATAAATACGTGCATGCCTGATTTTGATGGCGGCGTAATATAAAAAAATCTAAACGGCAAACCCAATTCAAAACAAAAACAAAAACAAAATTATTATTATTATTAATTTTTTTTTGTTCAGTAATAAATTCTGATAAAAACTAATTTAAAAATACACTAGTACGAAATTTATAAGAAAATGACGTTACAATTCTTTACTTATATACAACTACATTTTTTTATATTTATTATATCGACAGAAAGTATAAATAATACGAAAGGCGCCAAAAAAGTTTTTTTTCTTTCTTTCTGCTTTTTTTTTTTTTTTTATTATTAACAATTTTAATTTTTTTCCAATTTCCAACTTAAAATATTATTCGAATTTTATAAAATAAAATAATTTATTTTTAATAATATAATAATAATAATAAAATGTTTTTTTTTTTACACAAAAAAATACAAATTGTAGATATATACGAGTAAAATAAATTTTTAATTATTCGCTTTTAATTTTATTTAAATATTTCAACGAATTATCAAAATAAAATTAAATTTTCATTTGCGTCAGGCAAAATAAGGGAGGGGAAAGGGAGAGAGAGAGAGAGAGAGGGAGGAAGGGAGGGGGTGGTAAAAAATAAACAAACAAAAAAACATTTT
This sequence comes from Pediculus humanus corporis, assembly GCF_000006295.1. Taxonomy (NCBI): domain Eukaryota; kingdom Metazoa; phylum Arthropoda; class Insecta; order Psocodea; family Pediculidae; genus Pediculus; species Pediculus humanus. Next base: position 254,376 of record NW_002987050.1, on the reverse strand, counting down.
GAAAATTGTGGTACCCATTAATCTTTGTTACAATGATAGAATAATAAATAAGGGTTGTTGTTGTTGTGAAAATAATGGGGATAACACAATGTAACGCAAATAACATTTCAAAAAAAAAAGTGTTGTGACGATAAAAAAAAATAAAAAAATTCTAATTCTTTCTTTTTTTGTTTTACAAAGAGAGATAAAATTTAAAAAAAGGAAGAAGAAGAAGATGGAAAAAAGAAGAATGCAAACACGCACACGCACCCAACCCCCCACACACTCACACACGAAGGGAGTTTTTTAAAAAAAGAAAAACAATTTTATTAGTATCAAAAAGGTTGCTTTTAAAAGTAATAAAAGCTTGAAAAACAGTAGTGAAATTGAACGGAAATTAAAATCAACATTTTCCGATTGAATAAAAGCTTTCCCTTATTATTATTATCATTATTATTATCATTATCGAGAGAAAGAGAGAGAGAGAGAAACATTAAAACCACTTTAATTTTATTACGGTAATATATAATTATTTACTTAAAAAAAATTTTTTTTTTTTTAAATAGAAATTTGCGTACGTTGCAACGCCATTTGTCGTTCGTTACATTTAAATAAAGTCTTTATTATTTACATAATTAATTAATTAAAAAAAAAGGGGGGGGTTTATTTTATTTTTATTATGTACATACGTACATTTATTTATTTAATAATAATAATAATAAATAAATAATTAAATAAATTTAAAAGGGATTTATTTTAAACGAAACCCCAAAATCGTTCGTTTGTTCGCTCGCTCGCTCGCGCACAAAAAAACTATTAATTTTTTTTTTAATGGAAAATTAATGATAATGATAATGATAATAATAATAATAAATTTAATACATTTTTTTACCTTTACCTTAACAATAATTTACAATTAAATGTGTTTTAGCCTTATTATTATTTTTTTTATTATTATTATTTAAAATAACGGCTATTAACGGTTTTAAAAAAAAAAAAAAAAAAAAAAAAAACGTTAAAAAAATTTTTTTTTTTTGTTTTCAATTTGATAATTTTATTTTGGTTACTATTATTATCATTATTATTATTATTATTTCGTTTGAAATTTAAGATAAACGCATAAAATCGGTGTTTAAAAAAAAAAAAAGAAAAAAAAGAGGGAAAATTTAATGGTAAACGATGATGATTTTCGATGCGATGGGAAAATTTTAAGTTTTGCAGTTTTTTAAAAAAAAAAATAAGAAAATTTTCGCTCTGATAATAATAATAACTACGTAAAATCGTATAATAAAATTTTAAAACGTAAAAAAAAACTTACCATAAACTTAAAAGGATTTAACACGTGAGAATTCCACATTTGTTTTTAAATAAAATTCGAGATGAAAATTTTTCCTGAAACGACAAAAAAAAAAGAAAATTTTTTTTTATTTACATCGACAATATACTTATAATTCGTTTCTAATAAATTTACTGAAAAAAAAAAAAAACTAAATTTAAGAAAGCTTAAGGTTTTGTTTACTTCAACAAAAAAAAAAATGTTGTATGGAAAATTTTTAGAAAAAAAAAAAAAAAAACATTAATAAATAAGTAAATTAAATTAAAATTAAATTTACTTGTAGAGAAAAATGATGAAAAGAACCGTGGAAAAGTTTCTTTTTTTCCTTTAATAATAAATAATAAATAAATTCTTTTTAAACTTTTTTAAAAAATTCTTAAATACGCCAATCAATAAATTTTTATATAAATAAATTAAATTATTAAAATTATTTAAATTATTTTTATATAATAAATTTTTATTTTCAATAAATAAATTTTTGAATTAATCAATAATAATTTTTGAAACGTTACGTCATCAAAATGGCGGATAATAAGCCATACATAATAATAAAAAAAATCAAAAAGTAAATTTTACGAAGCGTATCATCATAAATACGATTGAATTTTTTTTTTAAAATGAAAATTTATCTTGTTTTGCGGTTGGCATTCCTGAACCGAAAAAAAAAAAAAAAATTCCCCCTCCCCTCCTCTCCGAATTCATTGTTAACCGGGAATATTTTTTTTCTTTTCCTCTCTTCTCCCCTACCCCCTCCCTTCCCTTCCCCTCCTTTCCCCTTTTTTTTTTCTTTTCTTTATCGTGTCATCATGGTCGTACCTTTTTTCCCTTTAGTGAAAACCCTTACAAAAAAAAAATTCGAAAATTCGAGCTTAGTTGTTTGTTATGCTCGGGATTTTTTTTCTTAATCTCCGCATAAAAAAAAAAAAAAGTTGAAAACAAACGAGAAGGAAAAAAAAAAAAGGAAAAAATTGGGAGGGAAAAAAGGTTTTACGTTGTTGACACAATCACATTTTATTTTTCCTAATTTATTTCGCTTATTTTTTTTTTTTTAAATTCTCGGCGAAGGTTTTCATCGATTTTCTTTTTCCTTTTTTTTTCCTTTTTATATATTTATTTTGAAATGAAAAAAAAATTTAAAAAAGAAAAAGAAAAAGGATAAAAAATATTAAAAGATAAAAAAAATACAACAAGAAATCGAAAGAAAATTAGTTACATCATTTTCTTTAAAATGTCCGATTTCCTGTGTTTTCTTTTTTTTTTTTAACGTTGACATTTTACGGTTTATATTAATCATGGCGACCAACCAAACAAAAAAAAAAAGGATTTTTTTATTTTTATTTTTGATTAATCTTTGTAACATTTACTGTATAAGATAAAATTTTGTTTTTTTTTTTTTTATTTAAGTTAACCTTCGTAAAATAATTATTATTTTACTTTTAAAAAAAAAAAAAAATCAATCAAAATGATCGATTAACGATCGATTTATTGATTTTTTTTTTGTTTGATTTGACTTAAAATTTTTTTTTATTAAATCTAAAAAGTTTTTTAAAAATAATAATTTTTATATTGTTTGTTTTGTTTGTTTGTTATTATGAGTAATAAATAGTAATTATCACGTGATTAATATTATGTTGGGATAATATTTTATAATTATTTCTGTTAGTATTTAAAATAAAATATTTTTTTGGGCAGGGAGGTAGGAGGGGGTTTTGTAAAATAAAAATTTTTAGTTTTTATAAAATTTAACACACACGCGCACACAAACACAAAACTTTTTTTTTGTACATAAGTAATTGTTCAGACAAATTTTTTTTATTTAAAAGAACTTTAATTTAAATATTACTTTATCTGGTTTTTTTTTCTTCGGGAGGAGGGAGGAATAAAGAATAAAGTTATTCAAAACGAAAATAATAAAAAAAAAATAAATAAAAATTTTTCTAATAAAATTAAAAATAAAAGAAAAAAATATTAAGAATAAGAAAGAGAATAAGAAGAAGAGTAAAAAAAAAAAAAATATTTTTTTATTTTTTTCCTTTCCATAAAACTTTGTAATTAGAGAGAGAGGAAAAAGGGAAAATTCGTCAAAACAAAAAAATAAAAATTTTATTTTTTTATTTTAAATTTTCTTTTTTTTTTTAAATTTTTCCAACGTGAAAAATAAAAAATAATAATAATAATAATTGCCGTCTTCCATACAAAAATAATAAAACAATTCCCAACTTTTTTTTTTTTTTACATTGTTTTAATTATTATTTAAATAAAAAAAAACGCGGGAAAATTATTTTTTTCAAACATTTTAATAGGTAAAATTTTCATTCACGTGAAAACGAAAATTTTATTTATTTATTTTTTTTTTATTAATAATAAATTACTAATTATAACTTCAAATAATGAAAATTTTTTAACATGAAAAACCTTTTAAAAAAAAAGGCTCTCTCATTATTTTCAATAATAATAATAAAATAATAATAATTTATTATTATTTTTCAATATTATTTATTCATTTTGTGTTGTTTTTTTTTTTTTACGTAATTTTAATTTTTTTTTTTTATTTAAAATATTAACTTTTCTCGTATAATCATCCAAGTTGATTGATATTACGTATTACGAAAATAAATTATTAAGAAAATAATAGAAGAAAATAATAGAAAACAAAAGAAGGAAAAAGATTAATAATAATAATAATAATAATAGTAATAATATTAATAATAATAATGATAATAGTAATAATAATAATAATAATACATTTTATAATCTCATTCTTTTTCTATATTATTTCAATAATTCTTCAACTTATTTATTTTTTTTACAATATATCTATTTTTTTAAAATTTTTCCATTCGTTATTTTATTTTTAATTTCTTTTTTTTTTATTTTAATGTCACGACAAAATTTCCGGTACTTCGTCCTTTCAATTTTAGATTTAAAATTTTTTTTTTAATAAGCATATTAAAGTTTAGTGCATGACAAGAAAAACGTTTTTTTTTTTTTTTTAATGCAAAAGTTTTTTTATGTTTTGCGTAAATTAAAAAATAAAAATAAATTAAATTTAGAAGAGATATTATCATTATTATTACATTATTTATATTAGTTATCATTATATCATTATTGTTATTTTATTTAGTACAAATTATCTACTAATCATTATTGCTTTTATTTTTTTATTAAATTTATACATATAAAATGTTTTTTAGAAAAATTTGTCCTAAATTTGTCTCTATCGAATATTAGCACTGTTTCATGGAGAAAATAATAATAATAATAATAATTAAGCATCAATAATATAAATACAAAAAAGATTTTGGTATTATTGTAAGAGTTTTTTTTTTTTTAGTCAATCTATAATAATCATTTTAGTTTATAGTTGTCAGTTAAGACAAAATTATAATTTTAATTAACTAAATTATTTCTTTTCATAACAAAAAATGTAGGAAAAGTTTTTTTTTTTATTTTTTTGTTACCCATAACCTAGAGCATTAGGGCTAAATTAATATAAGAATAGATTTTATGTATATGAATATATATAAAAGTAATTTTTTAATAGTTTGTTAAAGAAATTTTAGGTTTGATATTATTTGAAGCAGAAAATAAATTCTAAGAAAATGAAAGTTTATACTTGGTTAAAGGGGAGAAGGGGTCAAAGTTCAAACATCACACACACAATATAATAATATTGTTGTCTCATTAAAAAATGATTAATAGCATACATATACAATGTATATATCGAACTAAAAAATAATTATATAAAATTTTCTTTCTCTCTCTCCTTTCTCTTTCTAACCCCATTATAATAAAAATCGATTTTTTTTTTTATATCATTTCCTCTATTTTAAAAAGACAAAAAATTATATAGAAAGTTATTCGAT
>NW_002987050.1:244916-248102 GCF_000006295.1 Pediculus humanus corporis | reverse complement strand
TTTTTTATGTCGGGAATGGTTATTTAACGGGTAATTTAAAAAAAAAAAAAAAAAAAAAAAAAAAAATTTCCCAAACTATTCTTTTAAAGTTTTTAACAAAAAAAAAAAAGGGAAAAAAAAGGAAAAGGAAAAAATTATTCTAAACCGAAGAAGAAAAACTTTTTTTCTTAGGGAAGTACATTTTCCTTTTAAAAAAAAAAAACTAATAATAATTCAAAAAAAGAAGAAAAAAGTTTTTTTTTTTTCTCTTTATTCCAACATAATATTATTATTATTTACTATTGTCGGATACATAAATAAATAAATTAAAAAACTCATATTTTTATCGATTTTTTTTTTTATAATAAATTGTATCGATCGATATATATAATTGTATATATCGATTGATTTTAATAAAATAAAAATTTAACGTAATGTAAAAAGATTTTAGAATAGAGAAAAAAAACTATTTATTTACATTTAATTTAAACTTTAAATAACTAACTTTTGTAGGGAGGAGGGGGGTGGGGGGAAAGAATGAAAAAAGAAAAAAAGAATGGATAAAAAAGGGCTCAAAACTTTTTCGAACCAATCATATGCATCGGCAATTTTATACATTTACAATTTAACGGTTTACTTCTACTATTTTTAAAAAATTTCAATTCCCAAATGAATTAGAAAAACGAGGAACCCTCACAGTCTCCCAAACGGAATATCAAATACTTTTTTTTTCCCAGTTCAATAATAAAAATTAAATAAATTGTATAAATTCCACGGTTCGATTTTTACTACCCGGAAAAATTTATAAATTAAATGAGAAATCATTAAATTTCCCTATATTTTTTTTTTTTAAATTTAATCGATATAGAAAAAAAAAAAAAAAGCGGTTTTTTTTCCGCTCAAAATCGCCTTTTCTTGTTTTCACCGTTTTAAATTGAAAAGGAATGAAAAAAAAAGAAAAAATTTTATTGTAACTCTAAGAGAAAATGAAAAATATATATAAAAAAAAAAGGAAAGAAAAGCTAAGAAAAAGGTGATTTCTAAATGTAATACACGTCACGAATGATTCTATTTAAAAAAAAAATGTATCAACAGTGATTTTTTTTTTCTTTTCTCCCCGACAGAAAAATCATTAGAAAAAGTTAATTCTTCTAAACTTCTGCCTTGAGAGCAATATCCTTTTACACCAATTTTACATTTGAAACCTTTCATCATTCTAAACCTAAAATTATTATTATTATTATTTTTATCAATACGAAAAAGGAAAAATCGTAGAGTAATATTATTGATACTTTTTAAAAAGTAAACCGATAACGTCCATTTTTTTTTTTTTTTTGGATTTTAATTTTCTTTTAACTCAACCTTTTATTCCGAACTCAATTTTCATAATAGTATTATATTAAAAAAAAAATTTTTTTTTTAATGTAACACGGGACTTTTCTTTTTTATTTTTTTTCAATTTGAAATTTTTTTTTTATTTTATTTTTATATATATAAATATAAAAACCCCAAAGGACTCCGTATAAAAAAAAAAAAAGTATAAATTTAAAATTAATGATTGTTCTATTTATAAAACATAAAACAAAAACGGTTTATGGTAGTAAATGACGTAATAATATCTAAAAGCTTTTTGCAATAAAACTCATATTTTAAATAAAATAAAAAATTTTTCTTTTTCTCATCAAAAAAAAAAAAAAAAAAAAAACGAAACCATGTTTGATCTGATAGAAATTGAATTTTATCAATGTATAGAAAAAAAAAAAAAAATTACTGATGCGTAACTATTAATTTTTACAACAAAAAAAAAATTGAATTGTTTTATATTCCTTCTTATACTTTAAACTTTTTCCTCATATTAAAAATATTTTTAATTATTACTCTGGTAATAAATAAGTAAGAAATACGTACGAAAAGTGTAATATTAAAATGATGAGAAAAAAAAAATGAAGTTGAAAATAAATAAAAAAAAATTTTTTTTTACCTTTACACGGTGTGATATTGATAAATCATATTTCCTGTGTGACTCAACCTAAAAAAGAAAAATTTTTTTTTTTTTTTTTTTATCTTATATTGATTTGTCGTCACAAGAGTAATTTTGACATTTCCTAATATAAAAATTCTACAAGTGACAAGTAAGAGAGAAAAAAAATATATATATATATATTTATAAATCAAATTTATAAAATTAAAATAATACATATATTTGTCTTTCCTTTTCTTAAAAATAAAGATACTGGATACTACGACTATCGATAAAGATTATTTTCAAAATGATCCAAAACAAAAATCCACGGTTATATAAAAATATTTATGACGTCATTAAAAATCATCATTTTAATTTCCCTTTAATTCAAAAAAAAAAAAAAAAAATGGGATTCTTGTTAAAAAAATATACCCCCGTAATCTCAATCGAAAGAAAATCATATATATATATATTTTATTGGGAATAAGAAGGTAAAAAAAATTTATTAAAAAAAATAAAATTCAATACCTTTTTTTGTGCTTTCAATGAGATTTATACGGATACTTTACTTTTTGAATAGTTGAAAATGAAATGAAATGTAAAAAAAATTATTAAAGGAAAAAGGAGAAGAAAAAAGAAGAAAAATTTTTCCTTTTTTTTTTTTTACTTTAGAAATAAACAATATTAATTTTAATAGAGAATACAAATTGAAATCTTTTGCTTCAATGCACATTTTGGTACTTTGATCAAAAAAAAAAATATATATTTATATGTGTGTGTACATTTATATATGTATGCGTTTTTTGTGTGCTTACATAAATAATAATAATAATGATAAAAACATATTCTTCCTTTTTAAATCTCATGTCATTTTTAAGATTTGTGATTATATTTCATCTTTTTTTGTTTTCTTTTTAAAACTGAATTATTTGTATTTATTTTACATAGAAGTAAATGATGTAAAAATATTATTAATTATTATCAATAAATAATAATGTAGCCTGGTTAAATAGTGGTCATTATTTATTTTTAAATAAATTATTAAATATTTATAATTGTTAGGTTTTTTTTTTAAATCAAACCACAAAAAAAGGCAATCAGGTTAATTTTGAATAAAATTGAAATATTATTATTTTTTAATAATATTTTCATTCAGTTATATAAACTCCATTAAATAATTTTCACGTTTAAACTTAAAGAAAAAAAAAATTTTAATGTATTAAAAATTCAAAAAAAAAAAAAAC
>NW_002987050.1:243815-244887 GCF_000006295.1 Pediculus humanus corporis | reverse complement strand
AATTATTATTGTTAATAATTAGATTTTGTTTTGTTGAAAAAAAAAAAATTACAGAAATAAATAAATAAAATTAATATTAATGGTATTATTCGAGGATGATGAAACGAAGGAATTTTTTGATTGGTCGATTAATTTTTGATGACGTAATTTTTTTATTTCATTCCATTCAATTGAAAATGAATTGATTGCGTAATAACGATATATATTTCATCATTGAAATAAAATAAAAGGAAATAAATAATTATAAAATTTTTTTTTTGCAAATCCATGACTAATATTTTACTTAATTCCTTTTCTCATCCTTGTTTTATAAAAAAATAATAATAATAATAATGTTATAGATTAATGCGACATTAAAGCAAAACCTTGAGCCACAGGAGAATAGGAAGAGAGAGGGGGGGGAGGGGAGAAAAAAAACGATTTTTCAAACTAATTAAAAAAAAAGAAAAGAAAGGTAATTAATCATTTTTATATACCGTAATTTAATGCAGACCTCGTTGATATTAAAAAGATGAAAGCCAAATCTCAAGAGTATTAATCCTAAACTTGATCCAGGTTTCATTAAATTTGACGCTGTGCAGTTTAATAAAGCACATTTCAAAAAAAAAAAAAAGAAATAATAATAATAGTTTTTTTTTTATTTCAATTTAACACACACTCACTAACTAAATCACTTATCGAAAAATACTTATAATTAAATTAATTAAATAATAATAATGAAAAACATTCATTAATTACGATTAATTAATTAATTAAAAATTCTTTTTTTTTTTGAATTTTATTACCACCACCACCAAAAAAAAAAAAAAAAAGTAAACCGGTAATGAGTAGTATCTTTTATTAATAACAACGTTTTATCGCGTAAAATGCGTTTTTTTTCAACGATAAAATACAAATTATTGATAAAAATAATAAAAATTAATTAAATTAAAACAATAATTCTATTATTAATTTAAAAGGAAAAAAAAATTAAGGAAAAATCGGTTAATAATTTTTCACCCGATGAAAAATGAACACTCCGTTACGACTACAGCGCACTCTTTAATGCGAATTCGAACGAATATAATAAAAT
>NW_002987050.1:237762-242880 GCF_000006295.1 Pediculus humanus corporis | reverse complement strand
TTTTTTTTTTTTTTTGGAAAATTATTTCAACGTGGTTAAAAACGTCAGAGCATAGAAACAACAAAACAAATTTGCATTCAATTACCATTTATTACCCCCTTTCTTTTTTTTTCCTGTTAATTTTTAAAATGTGTCCTTTAATTTTTTTTTTTTTATCTAGAATTTTCGCACGTGAAAATACCACTCGAATTTTTTAAATTAAATTAATAATGATAATTAAATGAAATTTTTATTTACAATTAAAAAATAAAATAAAAATAAAAACGGAATTAAAAATAAAAAATAAAAACGATATAATTATTTCTTAACGACTTTTTTAAAAAAATAAAGAAAAGCTTATATAAGATATAAAATAAAAATTTTCTTAGCCAGATGGTCAAATAATTAATTAATTTAACTTTAAAATAAATAAAATAATCAAAAGAATTTTCTTCTGTAATTTACTTTTCTTTTTTTTTTAATGAAATTTTTTAATTTAAAAAAAAAAAAAAAATTTATTGTATTTTCTATCTCTCTCTTCCTCCACCCTCCCCCTCTCTATATCTCTCTCCCTCACCTACCCTTTTATCGAGACAATAAAATAATTGTTAACAACGAAGACAAAATGTCATGTTTACAAATAAAAATTTCCTATTAAAATCTATTATTATTATTATTATTATAAAATGGTTTGACTTTATGTACGTGTGTATATAATCTATAAAAATATAATCAAATCTCATTTCCGTATATATTTTCATCATCGCTATTTTGTAGTTTTCTTTACTTCCTGTCCCTAACAGAACCATGACTAAATCTCTTTTATATTTTACAAAACCATTGTTATCTTTTTCTTCCTCCTCTTCTTCCTCCTCCCCTTCTTCCTCTTCTTCCTCCTCCTTTCTTTTTGGGAACCATTGAAAAGTCATAGGTTTTTTACTATCATCCCCTAGTAGTTGTAATATCGCATTCATTATATATTTTACTAACCGATATTAAATTGAAAATTTTTTCTTATATATATAAATATATTAAAAACTTCCAATATTCGATTCGATTTTTATAATAATAATAATAATAATAAAGAAGAAAAAGAAAAAGGAGTATTTTTAAAAAAAAAAAAATCACCGTAGAAAACAAAGTAAACCCCTAGGGTAATTTTCTACTGTATAATAATAAGGGTAGTTTTTTCTTTTTTTATATGCATATTTTTTCATAAAGAAAATCATGTTTTGACATTTAAACGTTTAAAAATTTGATTTACTAACGGTTTTTCTCGCGTTTTTTTTTCCGACGGTAACACGTTTTATGTGACAACTTTGTGATAGGAAAAAAACAAAGAGAGAGAGAGAGAGAAAGAAAGAATTTTTTTTTTAAAGAATCATAAAAAATCAAATTCAATCTCAATTTAACGGATTATATATTAATAATAATAATAATAAATAATCGTTAAATTTAACGTATATAAACCCGAAATTTTTTTTTTACACGTGCGTGCGCGCGTGTGTGGGGGGGGGGGTATATCGTCGTGTGGGGGTCGTTTTTTTTTTTTAAATTATCTAAAATAACATAAAAATCATAAATCCTCCCCTTCCTTTAGCTATTAAAAAAAAAAAAAAAAAGATTATTAAATAGTTTAGTTGAAAAAAAAATTTAAAATTTCTCGGTTGAATTCATCATGGCCACGACAGCAATTTTTATTAATTTTTTTTTCGATAATAATAATATTGATATTGATAAGGCGATTTTCTTTTTTTTACGAGTACAAAAAAATATTATTATTATCATTATTATCAATTAGTCAAAATTTTTAAAATCGTAACAAATTGTTTATTAAAAATAAATAAATAAATTTAGAAACCGGAAATTGTTTTTTTTTCCCCTAAAAATTTAACGTTATAGAAAAATATATATATAAATAAAATCTTTTTTTTTTTTTTTGGAAAAATTCAAAATGATTATTTCCCTTTAGTTCTTTTTCTTTTTCCTTTTCCTACAAATAAAATATTTTTTCTCTGGCGTATTTTCCCCCTTCCCCCACCTGTTTTTTTTTTTTTTTAAAAAAAAATAGAGAAAAAAAGTCTTTAAAAATACTTCCTTTAACAGAATTAAGGTTTTCGCTTGCGGTCTTTTGAGCTCAGTTAAAACTAGGCTTTTTCTACATCCGTTTCCCGTTTTCAAAATTTTACATTAACAATAATAGAAATAATAATAATAATAATAATGATAATATTTTTTTTTTTTTAAATTTACATTAATTCTCACGCGTTTGTATTTAAAGTAAAAAAAAAATAAAAATTAAAAAATTTGTTAAAAATGTTTATGTAGTAGTTTAAATGTTTTGTTTATGTTAATAAATTGTTAATAATAATAAAAAAATGTTTTTTTTTGTTTGTTGTTGTTAAAAAAAATATAAATAAAATCATTGCAAAAAAAATAAATAACATTTTTTTAAAAATTAATAATAAAATAAAAATTTTATTTAAATAGGAAATTGAATTTATTATATGAGAAAATTAATTGTGAAATTTTTTATTCGTTATACCTCATCGAACTTTTTCAATTATTTGTAAAATAAAGGAGAATTTTGTTTTTTCAAAGGGTATTGTATTTCCTGTTTCCCCCACTTCTCCCCCTTCCCCCTCCCCTCTTCGAAAAAAATTTATTTCCAACAGTTTTTATTTTATATACACATTTTTAAAAATATATATATAAAATTTAAGGTGAAATTTTCCTCTTAAATTTTCTTTTTTTTATTTTTATAAATCTTAACTGTAAAATATCAAATTATTTTTCCAAAACAAAAACAACAACAACAACAAAACGTTATCGCGTATTTATTTAAATTTTAAGAAAAAAAATTTTTGTTTTTTTTTTTTTTATTTAATAAAATGGAAATTGAATATTACAATCCCGAAACGAAAAATTGTTTTTTTTTTTTTTCTAATTAGTATTAAAATAAACTTGAAAAAAGGGGGAGGGGAGGGGAAGGGGGAGAAAGAAAAAAAATTTCCACGGGAATTATTTTGTAAACGAGTTTTTATAAATTATGAAAAATTAATAAGAATACAAAAACTATTATAAAAGACTGTAATTTAATAAATTATGATAATAATAATAATAATAATAATAATTGAATAAAATAATTTTGTTTTTGTTTTTCGTGGCCGAAAACAAATTTTAAAAGAAAAAAAAACTGGGGAGAAGGGGGGAACTTGTTTTTTTTTTCTTTTTTCGGTAATCTTAATCCTTTTTCTTCTCAAATTTTTTTTTCTTTTTTTTTTTTTTTATGAAAATTGTATTCCCAAAGCACGTTCTCTAATTTAATTTTAGTTTTTCCTTGTGAAACCCTTAAAACTTGGAAATAATAATGATGATGATAATAATAATAATAATTAGTTTACAAAGATTTAAAAATTAATTTCTTTTTTTTTTCTGTTACCAGACGAAATAACAAATGAAAATGTATTTATAAAAATAAATTTTCCTTTTTTTTTTTTGTTCCGAACTTGTAAACATATACGCATTTTTTAAAATTATTGTTATTATTATCATTATTACTATTATTATTATTATTATTAATTATTATTATTATTATTATTATCATTATTATTATTATTATTATTATCATCATTATTATTATTATTATCATCATCATTATTATTATTATTATTATTATTACTATCATTATTATTATTAATAAAAAAAAGGTTTTTTGCAAGCGTAAAAAAAAAAATTTATTTATTATTTTTTTTAAAATTACGTTCGCATCTGTTGCTTTCTCTTTCTCTTTCTTTCTTTCTTTCTCTCTCTCTTTCTCTCTATCTCTTTTTCTCTTAGATGCACGAAAATTTAAAATTTATTTACACCAACAATGAATAAATTATTATTATTATTATTATTATTATTATTATTATTATTATTATGGATAAAAAAATTATTAACGAAACTCAAAAAAAAATGAAAATTATTTTTTTTTTAGGCTGGAAATAACGTGAATATTATTATTATTATTATTATTATTATCATCATCAATTTTTTTGTTTTTTAATATTTTTTCCCATCGAATAAAATTATTGTTTGTTGTTTGTCCCAGAAAGAAAGAACAACAAACAAATTTTTAAAAAAATACGATTTTATTTTTTATTTTATTCTTTTTCTCCTCGTCTTTTATTATTATTATTATTATTTTTATAAATTTATAAAGATTCGATAAATCGATTCGAGTGTTTCGATAATAGATATCTCGAAACGTGAGATTAAATAAAAAAATAATTTTTTTTTTTTCGAAGGGGAAATAAATTAAAAAAATAAAAACGAAATTGATTCAAACTTATATATACCTGATATAAAAAAAACCTTCTTAAATCGTACCTTTTCTCAAAAAATTTGTAATTTATTTGGGTTCCACATAATTATTATTATCATTATTATTATTAATATACCTGAGGCCTTTTTTTTAGTGAAAACAAATCAAATGGAAAACTTTAGAAATTCCAAACATAATTATAAACGTCACTAATAATAAATCTTTTGTGGATTTACGTGTTCGAAATTTATATGAATGAAAGAAAAAATTGATTATAAATAAATAAAATTATCCGATGAAAAATATTTAGAGAAGGAGGGGGGTTGTTGGGGTTTGGAGGGGGGAAGCAGAAAATTTCTGAAAAAGGTTAAATTTCGATATTGCATAAAAATGAAGGAAAATAAATATCGAACCTCATTGATTATATCAATTTTTTTTTTTTTAGGGGTAAGAGGGAGGGTTTAATTTTTATTTAACCCTTTTTTAAAATAATTTGGTCAATCAATAACAACAACAACAATCGAACAACCCTTAGGCATTTAACGGTTTTTTTTTGTTTCTCCATATTATTTTATTTCCACCACCATTTTTGTTTTTGTTTAATTTTATAGAAGGTTGTAAATAGTTTATTAAAAGAAAATAATGAATAGTTTTTATAAAATGGTGACAATATTTATATTTATATCGTCGTGGATAACAGTGAAAAAAGTTTTTGCTAATTTTTTATCGTCTGCACCACCGCCCCCCCTCAGGTTAGTACATATATTTTTACATTAAAAATTTTCTTTCTTTTTTAATTTAATCGGAAAAATTATTAATCGGAAACGATT
>NW_002987050.1:226504-236506 GCF_000006295.1 Pediculus humanus corporis | reverse complement strand
CCCCCACCTCTCCCCCCTCTAACTCAAATTTTTTATTTTAAAAATAAATTGAACAAATTATTTTTATACCAAAACCGGAAACAACAAATAAATACGCCGCGAATGTGAAAAAAGAGAGAGAGAGAGAGAAAAGGGGTTAAAAATTTTCATTTATAAAAGGTTGAATTTTAAATTTATTTTTTATCACGACTATTATTATTATTATTGTTTATTAATAACGAAAAACGATTTTTTTTTAGATGAGGAAAAACGTGATGACGTAAAATCAACGGAAGAAAGATCGCAAAAAAATTTTTTGGTGAACGAAGAAATATCATTCGATTTGAATTATTTGAAAATTATTATTAAATTATTAATAAAAGAATTAAAATTTTTCATACATAATTATTACTCTAGCTTTAAAAATAATTTATTAAATTATCGGGAATTGATAACCGGAAATCGTTTGACGAATTGTACCTGGAATTATGTAGTTAAAAAATTTTGGATGTGGGTTGATGAAGCTCCCACCGATTGATTATATTTTCTTTTCTTTTTTCTTATCAACGGGTTATTAGTGATAACAAAAAAAGAAAAAGATTTGATAGAAAATGAAGAGATAGAGACCCAACACACTGAACAAACCCATTCCCACAGCACACGATCACTTAATTATTAAAACTACCAGAAGTAATAATAATAATAATAATTTTTTTTCTATTAATTCCATATTAAATGCGAATATCTATTTTTTTTTTGTATACTCGTAATCTAATTAAATTATTGACCGAACAACGACGACAACAACAGCAACCTGTCGTTTAACCATCGAATTTACATAAATAAAAATAAAAATAATAATAATAATTGTACTTGAATTTATTAAAATAATTTATAAACATTAATTGACAAACGGTTTTATACACATCGTATGTATTATGGACTCGTTTATATTTTTCATTTAATCATTTAGAATAAGTTTCTTTTTTTTAAATATAATTATCAATTACAATAATTAGTTTTTTTTTGTAATCAAATAATAATTTAATAATTGTACCTAATAATGATAATAATAATAAATTTTTTGCTGATGAAGGAGTCAACAATTTAATTTTTTAAAATATTGTATTATTATAAATTTACTTTTTTTTTTTAAAAAGTTATTTCGTTTAGTTATTAAATACGTTATTATTATTATTATTATTATTTTCTTCCCTTTTCCCTACCCTCCCCTCCCTCTTCGATCACGATGCGGTACGTCCTCGTTCCTCTCATATATAAAATAAATAAATAAATATGGTTAGTTTAGTAAACCCGAATATCACCGATATACTACCTACCCATTAACCTCTCGTCCCCCCCTACCCCGCTTTTGTTAATTAAATAAAAAAAAAAAATTAATATACCGAAAACCGCGTTAGTATTTTAATAATAAAATTAAATTATTTTAATAATATTTTATTAAACGAAGTATTTACGTAACGAAAAATTATTTATTTTTAATTTTTTTACTTCGGTGTGACGTGTGCATACCTTTTGACGTTATGATACCTTTTTTCGGGGTGGGGAAAAAAAAAAAAAACTTGTTTTTTTTTGTAAACCATTTCAATAATAGGCCAAAAATTTTTTTTACAATAAATATATAAATATATAATGTTAGGTAATCTTAAAAAATAATTTAATAATAAAATATAAAAAAAAGAAAAAACTAAATGCTACTCCTATTCATAAAATGTTGTTTGTTTCAAAATATTATCGTAATTATTGTATATATAAAACTACTAATATATACAAAAAAAAAATAATAATATGATATAAATATTAACAAATGTAATTAATTATTGTTGTAGTTATAAATAAATAATATTAAATTTTTTTTTCCATTTTTATGTTAACAAGTTTTTTTTTTTTTTTTTTTTTTTTTTTCCCCCCCTCTTTTCGTTATTGATTGGGTTTCCATTGGTTTTTTATTTAAAAAAAAAAAAAAATTTACTATGAAATATAAAATTGACTACCTAGAGATTGTCAATCTGTGTTGTCTAAAATATTCCGGCATCGTTTCGGTTAACCAATCCGGATCGATTACTGTAAGTTGTCTTATGTAACATTTTGTTGTGTGTACGACTTCTGAAAATAGAACACAATGTGGCAAAGTACCGCCCAGTACGGATGTTGGATGAATTGATACCATTTGTCTCGTCGACAGCTGACATGAAACGTAAAATAAAGTTACGCGATAAACGATAAACTTCCTCGTTAGCAGACGAAAATTATTAATTATTTAAATATTTACCATCATGTATTTTTTATCCAACTGCAATTCGGCGACGTTCATGAACAATCCAGTCACCAAACATTTACGAATTTGATCAATATTTGAATTACACGATGTTATCGTTATGTCGTTTCTTTTGCAAATTTCAACTAATTGTTTACGAACGTTTGACGCGTAAACTAAATTTCTAAAATGTAGAAAATTTTCATGACACCATTGCTGAAAACGATAAACAGTTGTTTATTATTATTATTATTTGATAAATTTTTTAATGGATTTTTTAAAAAAAAAAAAAAAAGAAAAGAAATTTTTTAAGATGAACATAATAAATAATATTTACCTTTTGCTGTGACATTTTTTTAAAATTTCTAAAAACGTTTAAAAGAGTTATGTGGTCCCCAGAAGAAGATAAAAATTTTTTATGCGCTTCTTTTGCTTCGTCCCTTTTCGTGAGCGAATGAATTAAAACAGATTCTCCGGATAACAAAGCAATAATGGTAATGATTTCATCTCTGAATAAAAACAACAAAAAAAAAAAAAAATCTTGATTGTTATAAAATTAAGTGCAACAATAAATATTAATGTTGTAAATGAATTGAGTATTTTTGCCAACTTACAAGCAACCGTAATCAATTGCCGATAAAAGAATTTTACTATAACGAGGATCAATGGGAAATTGAGCCATTTGTTTTCCTAATTTTGTTAATTGAGGTTTTTCCACACAGTCAATTGCTCCTAACAATTTTAATTCTGTCAATGCCGATTTTAAAGACTGTCAAAAAAAAATTTTTTTTTTTTTTAAATAAAATTAATCAATGTAATTTTTTTAAAATTTTAATTTAAGAAAGTCGAGTTGAAATTTACCTCTTTTGGAGGTTTGTCCATAAAATCAAAATTTAAAATATTTATTCCTAGAGTAAGTAATTGTAATGAAACACTAGCTAAATTACACCTTAGTATCTCCGGTTGAGAATTTTTATCAAACTTATCAAATTCATCTTTTGTAAATATTCTGTAGCAATGACCGCTTGAATCTCTTCCCGCACGACCACTTCTTTGCCACGCTTGAGCTTGAGATATTGTACGAACTTGAAGCATATCCAATCCTGTGATTGGATTAAACATTTTAGCCTTTACTTTTCCTGAATCAATGACATATTTAATGCCAGGTATTGTAACTGATGTTTCAGCTATATTTGTACTAATAACTATTTTTCTTAAACCATGTGGTGTAGGTTTGAAAGCTTCAGCTAACTGTAAGCTAGGAAGAGAGGAATATAATGGCAACACTTTCAATGGCGGTGTCATATTTTCTAAATCCTTAACTATTGACTTGACTTTAAAAGCAAAACTTTCTATTTCTTCTTGGCCGGTTAAAAATACTAAAATATCTTCACTAAAAATAAAAAAAATTTATTATACCGACTGTATATTTGGATATTAAAATTAAGGTTAATATGTAAACTTACTTGGGTGGAGCTTCTTGATGAATTTGAAAAACTGTAACTAAAGAGCTAAATAAATAATCGTCTTGGGATTGAACTGCATGTAATACTTCTACTGAATATTGTCTTCCTTCTAAATATACAACAGGAACATCACCAAAATATGAACTAAAATGGTCTACATCCATTGTAGCTGACATAATTATAACCTGAAGTAAACAAAATAAAGAAAATATTATTGATTCATTATAATGAGAAAAAAAAAGTAAAATTTTTTTTTTAGAAATCGACAAAAACTAAACCTTTAAAATAGGTAATCCTCTTTCTTTTCTCGTTTTATGAGCTTTTTTAATTATACCAAATAATACATCAGTATGAATTGTTCTCTCATGAGCTTCATCTAATATTATAAAATTATACTGCATCAGTTTATCATCTAAAATAGCTTCTCTTAACAACATTCCATCGGTTAAAAATTTTATTTTCGTATTGTGAGAAGTCAAATCTTCAAATCTAATTGAATAACCGACAGTTTCTCCTAAAACTGTGTTCATTTCTTCTGCTACTCTGGCAGATAAAGTAGTGGCAGCTACTCTTCTAGGCTGGGTAACACCAATCATTTTAGACCCATTTATTCTTTCCTCAAAAATAAACTGAGGTATTTGAGTTGTTTTACCACAACCAGTTTCGCCAATAATAATTAATATTTCATGTTTTTCTATCAGATTGATTAACCTAAAAATGAAAATTCAATATTTAGATAATAAAAAATAAAATATATTTTTTAAAAAAATATTATTATTGATTGATAAGCGAATTAGACGTAATAATAAGTAAATAATTTTCCAATATTATCAATAACGTCACCGATCAAAACAATAATAAGCGCGCCATGCTTGTTGATGCAGCAGTCACATTTAAAATAAAATAAAAAATAAAAATAAAAAATATTCACCTTTGTCGTGCATTGTAAACTGGAAGACCCTGCCTTTGCTCTAATATACTTTTAGAATTAGTCGGACTTGATTTTGCTGAGGGTGATTGGCATTTAACATCTAATTTTGCTAGTTTTTGAGGAATCGGTCCGTTAAATATAATGTGCTTCGGCCTATTATTGATATTAGTTTTTTTAACAAACGCAGTCGATATATACTTAGAATCCATTTCCATTAATTTGTATAATTATAGTTACATTATGTCATAAAAAGTTATTAAACATCATTTACAGATTTATGATAAATAAATATAAATTACTTCTGACAGATGGAGGAAATACACAGAAACATCATGGCTACTGATCACGTGACTTACTATCAATAATATCCACAAATTACCGTTTTTAAGTTGGCGACACTGTTTTATTTTAAAACAAAACTTTTCAATTTATTACCTTCTATTATTATTACTAAACATTTTATAAATAAATTTTTTAAAAATATAAATACACAATTGACATTTTCTACCTACACATAATAATCTTGAATTAAATAAAATATTTAATTTTATTTTTAGCTTATAAAATCGATTAATACTTTTTTTATTAAAAATACAGAAAATATTTTACAATTTTAAATTATTTGAACCATGTGAACAAAAAAAAAAAAAATTAATTTAATTTAATTTAATAAGATAAAAATAATTTATTATCCAATTATAAAATGAACTTTATTTTATATATTTATAATTTCATTTATATTACAAATTTTTTTAATAACAAAACAATTCCATAACTAAATTTTTGATTTTTTTTTTTTTTTAAATTTACAATAGTATGTAACTTTTACTGTTACAAAAAATCTTACAGTTAATACCTAAAATTTTTTTTTTGTATATATTTATATTTAAAATATATACACAATTATATGTAAAATTTAAAATTATAATATGTCAGACTAAATAAAAAAAAAAAAAGTATTTAATAACGAACATAAATATAATTTATTCTAAATAAAAAAAATTGCCATAGTGAATAATAATTAATTATTTGCTGCAATTATATTAATTTTAGGAACAGTGCAAAAAAAAAAATTAATTATTTTATAAAATTTCATTTAAAATACAATAAATGCTAAAAAAAAAAAACATTTTTTAAAAACTTTTTTTTTTTTTTTTAAATTTCATTTGAAAATTATCACTTATAACAAAATTATTGTTCTAAAATAAAATAAAATAAAAATAATAATCACAATTGACTAGACAAAAAATTATGAAATTTCACTCTATCGATGGAATTTTTTTTTTTTTTTTTTACCGCAAGTTTTTATTATTGATTTACATAAATTTTTTAAAAATACAAAAATTATTTAAATAATAATACTAAATATAAATTATTGTCAAGACACATCCGAAAACAATAAAAAAAAAAAGTGAAAAAAAAATTGATTAAAATGATACTGTTTAATTGATCTGCAACAATTTAAAAAAAAAAAAGGAAAAAAAAATATTAAATAAATGTTTTAAACATTTAAATATATCAAAAAAATAAATATTAACGACATCGCTTAACACCTTTTATTGCAAGTAAAATTACTTTCCTTCTTTTTTTATAATAATTTATAAAAATTTTAATGGAATAAAATAAATACAATTACTCTTATTTAAATTTTTTTTAAAGTCCTTCAAAAAAGAATGTACGTCTTGAAAAATGATTTTTAAATTATTTTTGAATAATAAATTGAATAACCTCATTAATAATAATAATAATAATAACAATAATTGTAATAATTAATTTATAGTTCAATAATTATTATGTACAGTTTGAATAATTTTTTAAAGAATTAAAATTTTCAAAATTTTTTTTAAATATAAATTACCAATCAATAAAATTGATTTTTTTTTTTTTTTTTTAAATCCGGATTTAAATAATTATCAAATTATTAAAATTAATTGAGCATCCGGTTTTGTTAATTTTTAAGTAAGAGAACCAACCGTACAATCAAAAATATTCATTCGTTTTTGGTTTTACTATCTGAGAGAAAAAAATTTTCTTTTAAGAAAAAGAATCAAGAGATCAACAGAAAAATGAAAGTTTATATGTATGTATGTACATAAGTAAATTACGCTTCACAGATATTAAAGGGCAAAAGCAAAACGATTGGAATAATTACAAAAAAAAAAAAAACTTTTGAGCGATTTGTTTAAAATGTATAAATGAAAAACCTCTCTAACTTACTCAAATTATTTACCTACGATAACATTATCTAATTTTTTTTATTAAGTCCGGACGAATTGTTTTGAACTGTCCAAGTCTTGAAGGGAATGTTGCTTTAAATAAGATGCGAACAATTGTCTCGCTTCGTCTAATACTTTGGTCACGTTATGCTTACGTACCATCTTATCAAAATGCATCGCCATTTCATTATAATCTAATCCGTTTCTAATAATATAATCTCTATGTTGTCGTAATAACGTTAAACAAAGAAACATTAAAAATGGATTTCCATCGCCGAATTCTTCGGGTTTAGGCAATATGTTAGTGGATTGAGGTCTGTTCGGAGAACGGAGAATCTGACTCACGTTCGCTCCAGATCTCAAAGTGTTTAATATGCCCGAAACCTTTATTGAATTCGCACCCCTCGTTAATAAGCTAGACACTTCGGCCGCTTCTTGACCCGTGGTTGGAAGTTTATTTTGATTATTACTTTCAACCTTATCAAAACTATTCCAACCGTTTCTTTTATTTTCCAACGGTTTTTCCGTTTCGGAATTTGTTAAATGACCTTCGGCAGCTCTCACCGACGGTGAACTGCCATCATAATCCAATTCTGCTTGCTCATCTGGCGTAGGAACACATTTTAAAGGATTTTCCCAAACGAAAACTTCCGGTTCAAGTTTGGTACCCTGATGATCGCCAGCCTCGAGCATGGTTTTAACTTCATTTTTCGGACTTTTTTTTGGCGCGGGTACATGAGTTTTTGAATCAAATTTTTTCCCAAATACTTGCCTATCTAAATTTTGAAGTTCTAATGCTAATTCTTTAGTCACGGAAGTTGTCATAGGATAATAATCATCTAAATCATCAGGAGACATGTCTTCGCTCCCGTGATTCTCAAACGTATGTGGACTCGTAGAAGACGTGTACGACGGACTGGTTGAAGTTTGAATCTCTGATATATTTTCCATATCAGATTGAACGGCATCTGATCCGACCTCGTCAAATTTAGACTTGGTCAAAGTGATTTCCGGTCCTAAATTAACAGCACCCTCAGAAATACTTCTGCATTGAGATTGATTAAGGCGATTGCCAATAACTCTTGATTTGTTGTAAGTAGTAAAATTTAAAAATTCATTTAAATTTTTAACTACTCGACCTTTTTGCACTTTGTTTGTTTTTGATGATTCATTTTCATCATGACCGGTCTCGGAGAGTGAATTAAAACTTTTATCTTCCGCTAATCTTTTGGATAAATTTCTTTTATTGCTAGTTTCTACTAAATTTCCAGTACTGGAGGACAAGCCACCGTTTCTGGTGGTCAATTTCATAGTACTCACGCGTTTTTTCATTAAACTAAGCACATCGGATTCAGAATGAACATTCATGGGAGAAATTGATCTAGAAGTGCTTGTCGATATCGTGTTGAGTAACTGAACACAATTATCATCTAAACTAGAAAATGGTTTTACCTTTCTTTGCCTTCTAAGTTGATTTTGACGGGCAAATATTGTTTCATCTAAACTTTGATTTTGTCTCTGAGAATTCGGTAAAGTTTTCCTTGAATTTAATGACAACGCTGAGCTTTGTCTTCGCAACGCACATACTTTGGTATAAGGATTTTCTCTTTGGGGTTTTGATAAAGGACTAAAAAGCGGTGGTGTGAGTCCTGATATATACGCCGTAAATTTAACATCATAAAGCGGAAGCTCCTTTTCTGGCGGTGTGGCTGGAAGTGAACTCCACAGTACTTCTAACATGTGCAAGGCATCATCAAAGGCGAATTCTCTTTTCATTTCCAATAAAAGCCAACGATAACAAAATAACAAATCTTCAGCTTGATGCAATTTTAAATAGGCATAAAAATCAGGATCGTAATAGATTAATCCTTCTGTCAAATGCTGAAATTTTAGTGTCATAGTAATTCCGTCTAACATGAAATTTGGCTTAACACGTGACATAAGAGCACAAAAGCATATATAAGCATGAGATTCATCGCCCATTGTAACTAACAAAGGAGACGCAAGATCACTCATACCCTGACAATAACTTACAGATGGATGATTTAAAGCATATCTGAAATTTTTAATTTTTAAATTTTTTATCTAATGACAAAATGAAAATTTTAATTCAAAAGTACTAAAATGGCATTTTTTTTTTTTTTTTTTAAAAACTTACGTTGTTAAAATGTTAAAAAGAGAGGCAATATTTTGGTTGTCATCACTTCCGGCATAAAATTTATGATGTCTATCAGTTCTTAAAACATCTTTTCGAACCATACTTGTAACATAAGCTAATTCTTCATTCACTTGTTCTTCTTGAATCATCTCGCGCCAAGTTTCTTTTAAAATTTCATATTCGCGAGATTTATTTTTTATGTAATTAATTCTTTCCTTTCCAGACATACCAATAGGATAAACATTTAAGATATGCTTCCAAACAACTTTTCTAAAATGTCAAAAATAAAAAAAAAAAACATAAAATATCGTTAAAATATATGTTAATTAATTATTCATTTTAAAATATTTTTCGAATAAAGATACAAAAAAAAAACTATTGAAAAAAGTAATTGTTTGTACCTTAATCCAGGTTCTACTCCACCATAGTAAATTGCTAATCTAAGTTCTTTCATTTGATTTATTTTTCCCATTGAATCTAAATATTTTCTAAATTCGGCATCACTTAATGGCGGTCTAGATTGTTGAGCATTAGAACTAGAAATTTGATCTTCTCCTAAATTAAATGCACGTTGGAATATATTTAATGTTTTTTCCATTCTATTCATAATTAAACCAGGCAAACGGTTTTGAATTTTAGTTTCAGTAATTTGATTTCTAGGTATTTCTATTGTACCAAAAACATCTTTCTGAGGGATTTCATCACTAGTAGTTTCAACAGAAGACCAATTTTCTCCTTTTTCTTCATTAGGTTTTATTTCAACTTGAAGTACCAAGTAGGGATCAGATGCACTAATGATTTAAAAAACATTATAAGGGTAGACATATAACTTAATAATTATTTATATTCAAATTTAGAATAAAAAAATAACTTTCTTTTGAATAATACTGAATAAATTTACCTTATCACTGCAGCATCTAAATCCCAATCTGACAGTAAAGGTACCAGAGCTTCTTGTGCATCATCGAAAGCTC